>NC_056739.1:824887777-824970277 GCF_019279795.1 Protopterus annectens
TACTGTCTCTACTGTATAAAAGTAACTGATTTCATAATGGGGTTATTTTGTTCTAATCTGGCTCCCAACTTTCTGTCATGTTCACTCAGAGTTTGACATGTTTTTTCTTTTTTAAATTGTACCTCACAATGGAGGTACATTTTTTGCCAGCCTGTTGACTTGGGGCAGAGAGTTATCCTGAGTCATCAATGACTTATGTTTGAAAAGCCACATAGGTAATGTAAAATCAGTGGGAGGGGAAAAGTGATAAAACTTTTTCCTGCTCAGTTTTTATTCTTAGGCCGTAGGAAGGGTGCATGATTTGGGGTATATCCTACCAGTAATTCTCTAGTGGAGACCATGGACCTATTTTCAAAGATTCAAAGATTCAAAGAAAACTTTATTGTCATTTAGGAAACACAAGTGCAACCAAAACAAAATTTCAGGTATCAGCTCGTCATCAGAGTACAGAGGCACCTTAAGTATAAAAACAATAAGACGTGATATATACACAACTATTCTGACTAATACACATAAAAAATACTTCTTTTAACCTATTTCTAGTCAGTAAAACTACCCATACATATAAACCTAAACATATGAACAAATAATACTCTACACATAAAAAAGAAGAATAGGCAGGTCATTAATATTGCATTTGAGGAATTAATGCAGTTGTACTTTTAAGAGAAAGATATTGCACTTCTGTAAGAATTGTATTAACTACAGTGAATTCAATAACATACCACTTTTAGTAATATATTGCTAATAAGATCATGTTTGGAGGTAGGAAACGTCCAAATTGATGTCAGCATTTATGAGCCTTATTACTGTTGGATAGAAGCTGTTCAATAGCCTGGAGGTCCTACACTGGATGCTGTTGTACCTCTCGCCAGATGAAAGTCTTGCAAACCAGCCAAATGCTGGATGTGATGTGTGACTAAGTATTTTGTATGCTCTCTTTATGCTTCTTGTTGTAAAAGGTTCTCGCACGGTTAGAAGATTTGTGACCATTATCATCTTCTCAATCCTCACCACTTTTTGAAGCTTCTTCCTGTCTGCCATAGTTTTTGTACCACACAGTAAAGTTGCAGGTTAGAATACTTAGAATAGCTCCTTTATAGAAAGTGCATAGAGTATTCAGAGGAAGCTTTGCTCTTTTGAGCCTTCTCAGAAAGTGCAGGCATTGGTGAGCTTTTTTAATTATCTGGCCTGTGTTCATGGACTAAGAGAGGTCTTCTGAGATGTGTACCCCCCGGAACTTTGTAGACTGAACTCTCTATCCCACCTCATTGTTGATCACAAGTGGTGAGTAAATGGCTGGCCTTTTTCTGAAGTCAATGATAATTTCTTTAGTTTTGGTAACATTCAGATCCAAGTTATTATTTTCACACCATTGACCAGAGAGCTAAGTTCATTTCTGTATTCCCTCTTATCATCATCCCTTATGAGACCCACAACAGTGGTATCGTCTGTGAATTTCATGATATGGTTGTTGAGAAATTTCACAGAGCAGTTGTGGGTAAGTATGGTGAACAGTAGAGGACTACGTACACACCCTTGAGGCACACCAGTGTTGAGTGTAATGATAGCTGATGTGTTGCTAGCAGCATGTCTCCTGTGGTCTTCCAGTCTAGAATTCAAGGATCCAGGTGCAGAGGCTGTTGTTGATGCCAAGGTTAATTAATTTGCCTATGTGTTGCATCGGAACCACTTTGCTGAATGCCGAGCTAAAGTCAATGAACAACAGCCTGACATAGTTGCTCCTGTCTTCAAGATGTTCCAGAGAGGTGCAGAGCCATTGGAATGGCATCTGAAGTGGATCTGTTTGGCTGATAGGCAAACTGTACAGGGTTGAAGGTCGGTGGGAGAGCTTCTGACAGATACTTTTTTACTATCCTTTCAAAGCATTTCATGACATTTGAGGGTAGTGCCACCAGTCTGTAGTCATTTAAGCAACTTGTATTGTTTTTTTTGGGCAGCGGGATTATATTAGTTACCTTGAAGCATGCTGGCACTCTTTCCAGAGCCAGGAAGGTATTGAAAATATCTGTAGGGATGAAGTACAGTTGGTCTGTGCATTCTCTTAATACTTTTCCCAGAATGTTATCAGGGCCTGCAGTCTTCATGGGGTTCATTTTCTTAAGCTGGCTTCTCACTTCTCCAGGGTTAAGTTTGAGCACTGCCTCATGATGGATTTCACATCTCCACACTACCATGTAACCCTCCTCAGGATAGTAATGCAGAAGTCCTGGTCACCAAACTCCAAATCAACCCAAACAAAGCTTTATAAATCATCTGTATCTACCTGCCACCTGGTAATAACATCAGCATGATCAAAGCTATATTAAACTGGGCATCCTCAACTTATCCCCAAGAAACAGTAATACTAGGTGATTTTAATACTGACTGGAAAAGTGTCATTGCAGATAACCCCACCTCTCACATTATAGCTTCATAGATTCATAGATTAGTACTAGGGTAACTGCCCTTGCAAGCCATTTTAAGCCTAGCCAATTATCCCCTGTGAGATTCAAACCCTGTACCTTGTGTTTATAAGGCAAACACTTTAACCATTAGGCCACCCTCCCTAACCTCCATGGCTTTAGTCAAACTACCACATCCACAACCAGAATTAACAAACCAAACAAAAAAGACAGTACCTTAGACGGGATACTTATATATAGACAGGAGCAAGCTTATAAGGTAGGCACTCTCCCAGATGATTGAAGTGATCATACTTTGACCTACATCATAAGACGAAAACATGATCTGCCTAAACCCTCCACTTTTAGGATTGCACGGTCCAATAAACACTTTAGCCCAGAATCATTCCAAAATGAACTTAGTGCCTGTAACTGGAACCCTTTAAAAACTCTACCACTTGAAGAGGCTATAAAATATCTAAATTCTACTTTTTTATCCATCCTTGATAAACATGCACCTAAACGGTCTATCCGAATGAAATCCAAACCAGCCCCCTGGCTTTCTAAAGAAACCAGACAGAAAATTTTACTGAGGAACAAATCTTGGGCTAAGTGGAGGGCTAACAAAAATATCCCTGATCAACAAAACTTTAGGCAACTGAGAAATAGTACAAAAAAGGCATACTTATGGATAAAAAGAACTATTACTGTAAACTACAGCAAACTCATCAGAACAATCTCCAAACATTTTGTTCCAGTATAAACAAACTCCTTTCCCCAGGACACTCTCACACACCTACCCCTCTTGAGGCTGATACCCCCCTGCAAACTGCCAATATCTTTAATACTTTCTTCACAGAGACTATTCAATCACTAGCCAGTCAACTAATCCCAGACAACTCAAGCCTTCTCACCACCATATTAGCTTCTCTACCAACATTTAAACTGCAACCCATCTCTACTACTCTCATCTGTAAACTCATCCAAAAAACTTAAGCCTTGTACTCCTTCTGCTGACCAAATACCATCAGAATACTTGTAAAAAGCAGCTAAGGTAATTGCATACCCTGTATCCATCCTCATTAACAGAACCATTAAGGAAGGAACCATTCCAGATATTTGGAAAATCTCCCATATTATTCCCCTTCACAAAGGTGGCAATTCAAATGATTACTCTAACTACAGGCCAATAGCTCTATTATCTCCTTTAGCTAAAATAATGGAAAAATGCATTCACCGACAAGTACTACATCATTTATCTCAACATAACATAATAGCAAACTGCCAACATGGCTTTAGGCAATCACACAGTACCACAACTGCCCTACTATCTTTTATATATACCATCGATAGAAACCGCAATAACAATAACCTCTCATCTGCTCTCTTTATTGACCTCTCAAAAGCTTTTGACGTGGTCAACCATGCCCTTCTCATCAACATTCTAGAATCCCTTTCCTTTGACTGTCAGACTATTAAATAGTTCAGGTCCTACCTTAGCAATAGGCAACAAGCAGTTCTCTGGCAAAACAACATATCATCCCTTCAGCCTGTTACTCTTGGAGTCCCTCAAGGCTCTATTCTAGGACCACTTCTCTTTTCACTATTTATCAATGACCTCCACATAGCAATCCCTCAAGCCACCTGCATACAATACGCAGATGATTCTATGCTAGTATGCACAGCAAACTCCCCTTCAGAACTACATTCTCTAACCCAGAAAGTATTTAACATAGTAGAAACATGGTTTACAAATAGATGCCTCCTTCTCAATGCCAAAAAAACTAAGCTCCTTCTCTTTACACCCACAAACAAATCCTCACCCATAAATTTCTCTGTTTTTTCTAATAATGGCACTATTATACTTCCTGACACAACCACTAAACTGTTAGGAATAACTATTGACAATAACCTTACTTTTGACAGCCATATAAATAACACTATCAAAACTGTCAACAGAAAAATAGGCTCCTTATATAGGATCAAACCTTTCCTAACTCCTATAGCTAGAACCACAATTGCTCACTCCCACTTAGTCTCAACGCTTCTGTACACCTCACCCATATATACTAACCTAAAGAAAAATAATCTTACCAAACTAACACATTCCTATAATTCCATCACCAGATTTGCCATTGGCAACCCCTTTAGAACCCACCACTGTCTGAATCTAAGGCAACTAGGCTGGCTTGAACTTCAAAACCAACTGATACTACCCCAACTCACCATTGCCCACAAGATCTTCTACCAACCCAACAGCACTTCTATTCTTTCCAATCTCATCCTCCCTTACAAAAATCTGAATTCCCTGCGCTCTTCTAAGAAACTGCTTGCTTGCATATGCAAGTCTAACAACCTGGCTGGAGACTCTCTATTTTCTAACACAGTGGGAAAAAACTGGAACCTACTGCCCAATGAACTAACATTACTTTCTTCCTTGCCTCTCTTTAAACATGACCTCAAAAAACACCTCCAAACACCCTGGTTATGCCCCTGCAGCAACCCTGACTAATCATTTGCTTTTTACTAATTATAGCTCCTTTTACTTCTTATTCCTCCTATTCTTACTAAAATTACTAACACTCGTAATGGATTGTTACATGCTAATTACTTAAATTACTAACACTCGTAATGGATTGTTACATGCTAATTACTTAAATTACTAACACTGTAATGGATTGTTACATGCTAATTACTTAAATTACTAACACTCGTAATGGATTGTTACATGCTAATTACTTAAATTACTAACACTCGTAATGGATTGTTACATGCTAATTACTTAAATTACTAACACTCGTAATGGATTGTTACATGCTAATTACTTAAATTACTAACACTCGTAATGGATTGTTACATGCTAATTACTTAAATTACTAACACTCATAATGGATTGTTACATGCTAATTACTTAAATTACTAACACTCGTAATGGATTGTTACATGCTAATTACTTAAATTACTAACACTCGTAATGGATTGTTACATGCTAATTCCTTGTAAGATAGACTAACTGATGCTCCTAAATTAATATGCTGATAAACTCTCTCTAGTATAAGTATTAAACTTATTAGAGCAATTTCCTACTCTATATTATTATTACTTGTTGTACAGCATACTTTTTATTTCTAGGAAGTATTTCTTGTTGTACTTTTATTATAATTCTTTCTGTTAATTTTTAATTTTTAAGTTCTATAATTGCCGGAGCTTTTCTCCCTGGGCCTCTATTGAAAATGGAAATATATCCAGTTAGACTAGCCCGGCTAACAAATGTAAAATAAATAAATAAATTCTGAGTAGTGGGTAGCTTTGTAGCCTCCAGGTTGTTCTTTCCTCAAATCTGCCATAGAATGAGCTCAGCCTGTCAGAAATTTTGTGCTGTCATCACATTGAACTAGCTTGGTCTTGTAGTCAGTTAGCTGCTGAATGGCTTGCCAGAAGCTCCTGGTATCCGTTATGTCCTTGAAGCAACTTTGTACCTTTCTTCTATACTCCCTCTTGTCTTTTTTGATGCCTCTTTTTCAGTTAGCCCTTGCTTCACTTAGACTCACCTTGTCCTTGGCCCTGAATGGCTCATTCCTTGGTCTCAGAAGCTCATACATTCTGCTGGTTAGCCAAGGTTTTTGATTGGCTCTGGTTGTAAATATGTCCTCCACGCATTTTGAAATATATACCATTGTAGTGTCTGCGTATTCGTCTATGTTCATATGCTAATTGAAAGTGGCTGCTACTCTGAAGATGTCCCAGCAGGTATTATCAAAACAATCTCTGAGGCTTTCCATTGCCCCTTCATTCCAGAACCTGATCAGTTTCTCAGTGTTTTTTTCTTTGATCAGCAGAGGTTTATAAGCAGGTATTAATCTTACTGAAATATGATCAGAGCTACCCAAATTTGGCTGCTACACTGCTTTGTATGCTCCCTTTATGTTGGTGTAAACCTTGTCAAGGGTATTTGCTCCCCTTGTGGGAAAATCCACAAACTGATGGTAATGGGTAGCACCTCTCTGAGATCAGCTTTATTGAAGTCCCCAGCTATCACATATGCACAGTCAGGATTTTTACTTTGCAGCTCATATATTGAATTGTGCAGTATGCTAAGTGCCTCGGAGGTATTAGCACTAGTTGGTATATACACAGCTGAAACATAGACTCCATTAACCTCTATGGGTACATAGAAAGGTCTGCATTTCACTGTCAAGAATTCTACATTTTCAAAGCATTGTACTTGTATAATTTTACAGTTCTTACACCAATTTTCATTTACACAGATGCACAACCCACCTCCCTTAGCTTTTCCACATAGAGCTTGGTTTCTATCAGCTTTAATTAAAGCGAAGCCCTCTAAGTTCACAGCATTGTCACTGATTTTGTTATTCAGCCAGGTTTCTGTAAATATTAGTAGACAGGTATTTCCCACCTTGTTTGTAGTGGAGATCTCAAGTCTAGGAAGTCCATCTTGTTGTTGACCAAGCACACGTTGGCTAACAGAACTGAAGGTAATGCAGGCCTGTGAAGGTTTGATTTTAGCTTGGCATTAATTCCAGCTCTACAGCCTCTTTTTCTGTTTCTGTTACATCTCTTCCTTTTAGCCCTCATCTGGATTGATCCAGATCCTTCTGCTCCTTGAATCAGGTACTTTACAGCCTGTTTGGAAAAAAATGCAAAGCCTGCACTGCAAAACATTTGATTTCTAGTAACTTTCTTCTGCTGTAAGTTATTGTATCCACTTTTAAAAGTCTGGAAAATGATTTTCTCCATTTGTTTGTGAGAAAAAGAAGACAGGTAGAGAGAGCATTTCTCTGTGATGAGCTGACACAGTTGCAGCCTCCCTGGGCATCACCATTTTTATAAAACATTTACTTAAAAAGGGAGTAGAAGGCAGATAGAGCATTTCTCTGTGATGAGCTGACACAGTTGCAGTCTCCCTGAGCACCACCATTTTTTAAAAAAACATTTACCAGTCACCCATTTCTCAAAAGCTTTGGGTACTTGCCTGGAGGTATGAGAAGGGAATAGTTGGAGCAAAAAAAAAAGTCACATGTTCTGGCAAACTCATAAATTTACTTGTCATCACTGCCTCCATAGTGGCACAAAGTACACTGAACAGAAAAGTGACACTTCAGAATACATTCATGCAGTGATCATGCACCCCTTCCATGTGATGTGAAATGATTATACTGCACTAACAACTAAGTGGTGGTAACCTGCACTCCATTATCAAACTTTTTTCATGTTTTTGGCAGCTTTTAATAATTTATAATCTACCTTCAATAAAAAAATGTCCTTAAACTATCTGCTGACTGTAACATTTCATCTGAAAACTTTAGTGACATCTTTGCAAACCATTTCAAGACTCTTGGTTTACGGTACAAAATCATCTTTGCAGCAATGCATAGTTTAACCTTTCTTCATCCCATCATAATTGCAACTGAGGGTTCATGTTGATAAATATTGTTTTCACTGTAAAGTATTAGCAGGAGAAATAATACAGCTATTCCTGTCATTACAAAACCTATATAATCTAGGTCATAAACCTGCTGGAAAACCATCTGCAGTATTAGATGCCTGTATAATGAGTCTAGTGTCGTATATAATCATTTATTCAGCAGAAGGTGAACCATAGCTGTTAGCAATGCATAGAGTGGAACAAGTAATTCCCAACACTCCATCTAAATGTTATGTTAATTTGGTACATACTCCATATTTATGAGGCTGTCAGTTTGCTTAAAAACTCATTCATAAGTTTTTTTTTTCTAAATATTTAGGGATTGCATTACTCATCTGAAATAAACTTTAAGCCCAGCCTTACTGCCAAATAACAGTAAGTACTGTACGAAACAGACTCCTTAGAAGAAACAAAGTTTGTGTCCTTAAGCAGTTACTAATATAGCTGGGAGTATACTTTATGTGTTAGCTGCCTGGTAGACTTGGATTAGCCATAAAATTTCTTTTTCATTAAGATTTTTTATTTACATGTATGCACATAGTCACAAGTGCACAACGCATGTGTGTGTATGTGTGTGTGTGTGTGTGTGTGTGTGTGTGTGTGTGTGTGTGTGTGTGTGTGTGTGTGTGTGTGTGTGTGTGTGTGTGTGTGTGTGCATACCGGACTTTTAGTTGTATAGAACTGTATATTTAAGAGTATGAACATGTTTAAAATGAATATGTATCAGTGTGTCACGACATGAACACACTGGTTAGTATTACTGAACTTGAGTTCTAATCATACTACTGCTATAGGAAATGGGTGGTGGTCTAAGAAGGAAAAACAACATCTGCACATATGAACAGTTGATTCTTACCAATGCTTCAATCCTATAAGATTAAAAAACTCCTCCTACAAGCACCAGAATATATGAATGGTGAAGAGCCATACTGGATAGTTCACATGCACACTCCCCGTTATTAAATAGACTAAATTCATGTGAAAAATATTAGCTACAAGAACTGCAATCTCACAGTATAACTGTCACAATAAGAAATGTGGTTGGGGAAGATTATCATCAGGGAAATGAGGTTAGAGAGAGAGAGAGAGAGAGAGAGAGAGAGAGAGAGAGAGAGGGTGAGAGGGTAGTTGATTATCTGAACGTTCTACATAGGTAGAATAACCCCCTCTGTCTATGCAAAGCTAGAACAAGACATATTTGAGGCAAATTATGTGTGGTTAGGCCCATCAACCTACATATATTCCTGTTTACTGAATAATCTGCAGATTATACATAACCAGTAGCTCATTTTAACCCTTCATCAATTTGGCCTCATGCATGTCTGAGAAAATCTTGAATTCAGTCATTGTATTTGACTGTATGCCCCCTTAAAAATATATTCCACATGTGCAGCACTCTGTCTATGAAGTAATACATTATTTTGTCTCACCTGTGGCATTCACCTTGAAACTTCAGATGGAACCACTGTTTGATAGACATCTTGGGTTAGTGTTACCTGGCTAACCTTCCTTGAAACTGTGTATATAAACAACCTAAATACATCTTCAGTTCTTTACAATTTAAGGGCAAATAATACGCATAGTAAACCTCACAGAAACATTTTTTTTTTTTTTTTGCAGGAGGAAAGTTCTGTTGAACCCCACCTGATGTGGATGACTTCACTCCTGCACTCCCTTTAACTTATCTTATTCTCATTCCATTGTCACTGTACCTTAGCCACTCCTGTTAACTTATCTTATTCTCATTCCATTGTCACTGTACTTTTGACACTCCCGTTAACTTATCTTATTCTCATTTCATTGTCACTGTACCTTGGACACTCCCGCTAACTTATCTTATTCTCATTCCATTGTCACTGTACCTTTGACACTCCCGTTAACTTATCTTATTCTCATTCCATTGTCACTGCACCTTTCACACTCCCGTTAACTTATCTTATTCTCATTCCATTGTCACTGTACCTTTGACACTCCCGTTAACTTATCTTATTCTCATTCCATTGTCACTGTACCTTAGACACTCCTGTTATCTTATTCTCATTCCATTGTCACTGTACCTTTGACACTTCCGTTAACTTATCTTATTCTCATTCCATTGTCACTGTACCTTTGACACTCACGTTAACTTATCTTATTCTCATTCCATTGTCACTGTACCTTTGACACTCCCGTTAACTTATCTTATTCTCATTCCATTGTCACTGTACCTTTGACACTCCCGTTAACTTATCTTATTCTCATTCCATTGTCACTGTACCTTTGACACTCACGTTAACTTATCTTATTCTCATTCCATTGTCACTGTACCTTTGACACTCCCGTTAACTTATCTTATTCTCATTCCATTGTCACTGTACCTTAGACACTCCCGTTAACTTATCTTATTCTCATTCCATTGTCACTGTACCTTTGACACTCCGTTAACTTATCTTATTCTCATTCCATTGTCACTGTACCTTAGACACTCCCGTTAACTTATCTTATTCTCATTCCATTGTCACTGTACCTTTGACACTCCCGTTAACTTATCTTATTCTCATTCCATTGTCACTGTACCTTTGACACTCCGTTAACTTATCTTATTCTCATTCCATTGTCACTGTACCTTTGACACTCACGTTAACTTATCTTATTCTCATTCCATTGTCACTGTACCTTTGACACTCCCGTTAACTTATCTTATTCTCATTCCATTGTCACTGTACCTTTGACACTCCGTTAACTTATCTTATTCTCATTCCATTGTCACTGTACCTTTGACACTCCCGTTAACTTATCTTATTCTCATTCCATTGTCACTGTACCTTAGACACTCCCGTTAACTTATCTTATTCTCATTCCATTGTCACTGTACCTTTGACACTCCCGTTAACTTATCTTATTCTCATTCCATTGTCACTGTACCTTAGACAGTGCCGTTAACTTATCTTATTCTCATTCCATTGTCACTGTACCTTTGACACTCCCGTTAACTTATCTTATTCTCATTCCATTGTCACTGTACCTTAGACACTCCGTTAACTTATCTTATTCTCATTCCATTGTCACTGTACCTTTGACACTCCCGTTAACTTATCTTATTCTCATTCCATTGTCACTGTACCTTTGACACTCACGTTAACTTATCTTATTCTCATTCCATTGTCACTGTACCTTTGACACTCACGTTAACTTATCTTATTCTCATTCCATTGTCACTGTACCTTTGACACTCCCGTTAACTTATCTTATTCTCATTCCATTGTCACTGTACCTTTGACACTCCCGTTAACTTATCTTATTCTCATTCCATTGTCACTGTACCTTAGACACTCCCGTTATCTTATTCTCATTCCATTGTCACTGTACCTTAGACACTCCTGTTATCTTATTCTCATTCCATTGTCACTGTACCTTAGACACTCCTGTTATCTTATTCTCATTCCATTGTCACTGTACCTTAGAGAAAGAGTAACTTGCGCTAAATATTGACAAAACTATTTAACTTTCTCTCTGAAAAGCTGCAGTCCTTGTAAATGTGAAACATACTTCAAAAAACACATTGCTGTTAAGTAAGAAAAATGTTGCTGTTACAAATGAAAAGTTAAGCTTAAGCATCTACTACTTTTAGAATCAATCAAGTGAATGGCACTTTTCTTTAGAGTCTGTTTCTTTTGAGTATCTTGTTTTTGAAATATACTGCCGTTTAGACTCTTTCCTTGTGGTACTTATGTTTTCTTTTCATCCACACATTCTCCAAATTGTATATGTTAAAATATATTAGTTTTTATTTATATGACTTCCAGTGATGCCTGTCTAGCATCTCTGCTTTTCTCAGATTGTCCTGTCACCCAGGTACATCCTTCTGAAGGCGAGGTTTCTAAAAAGGGACACACTACTCTAGACTGTATCTCAGAAACCGTCTGTAAAGAGATAAAACTGCTTCCTGTTTTCTTAGGGTAATGTCTGTTTTTATCATCTCAGCATCCCACAGTCCTATGCTTCTGCATTGCTTGCTAACTTCATTCCTCTGCTATGGCTGCAGCCATGTACTTTTACATTTTCTTGTTACTTGTGCTTGATTTCAGGCTGCATGCTCCCTTTGTTGCACCAATTTGTAAGTGAGCTAGTTTGAATGTTTCTGCAGTAAATTTACAGTGCATAGTTTAAAGCCATTTGTCCAAGTATCCACTATGTTAGCTGACAAGTGGTTAATTTGTTGAAAGAAGTTGTATGACAATGTCATTAGTCTTATGGATCTACGATGACCACCTTCACAGATGTACAGTTCTGTATTAAGACAGATATGATAGTTTTTCCAATGGGAGCTCTTCAAATACCCTTCAGTCTGTGTAAATAAATGCAATGTACCCCAAGATCAAGGCACCTAAGGCTGGTTTATATTTCAAATGGGAGCCATTTCACATTAACCATTCAATCAATGATGGGCATTAACAAAATATTTCCTAAATTATGTCACACTGAATTGTTTGATGTTTGGTAAATTACTAGAGGTAAATTTTCCATTTATTGACTTCATCTTCAGCAAATGGCCATACAAGCTTCTAATTTTACTAAGCCTCATTAACCCTTTGAAAGCTTTCTCTGTTTAAATGCTGTCACCCTTAAAAGGACATATCCATTCAGGACTGTCTGTAGTGCTACTTGTGCAGACACTGTAAGGGGATGGCCTGTGGTACATCTGTGGTAATCATCTCTTTAGACACTGAAAAGGAATGGCCTCAGTACTCTGTGGTACTTTAATGGTAACCATCTCTTTAGACACTGTAAAAGACTTGCCACAGTACACTAGACTACACATATAAAACTATTCTTGTCTCCATTTATATGGCTTCCAGTGATGTCTATGAACTACCATCAGTTTAGTCAATCAAATTATGTTGACTAAACACGTCAATGTTAATGACAATTGACTTAATTATGGCCTTCCTTTATGTCCAGGGGTTCTGCTTCCTACTAGTAGTTGCTCCCTTTTGTCTAACCAGTGTTTTATTGATGTAACCACCCTGCAACTCAATCTATATCTGTCTATTTTGCTTAACAGAGTTTGTGTAGCCTGATGTATTCCTAAAAGTCAAAGTAGGCATTATCTACAACCCCTTTATAGTCTACTACCACTGTTACCCATTTAAAGAATTGCATAGTTTTTTAACTTTAACACAATATTCTGGTAACAGTGTATTTACGGCTGTTGAGTACCTTTGCAAAACAGACTTGATTGAGTTTAATAATCAAAACTAGGTTGTATTTTACATATACAGATCCATTAAATTAATTCATTATTGGTTAAACTTTGTTATAGCAATTAATCATCCCATAGTTTTCGTATTATGTAATAATAAGTCATAATAAATAAGTATTCCTTCAAAGACTTCAGATGTTACAAAATAGAAAAGGCTCCTCTACATTTAGTCAAGATGAAATCCCTTGAGTTTCATTTGCCTGAAATAAAAGGCACCAAGGAACGAAACACTGATCATTGTTTTCCATAAAAATCATTGCAATTTCTAAGCATCCACCTTCAGTGATTTGCTTTCTTTGGAAAATTCAGCCCCTCTTCTCATTGGAGCAACTGTGGAGTTAGTATATCTGTGTGTGTGTGTGTGTGTGTGTGTGTGTGTGTGTGTGTGTGTGTGTGTGTGTGTGTGTGTGTTTCTGTGACTGTGTATGTAAATATAGCTATATCTATATCTATCTATATATATCTATATGTGTGGGTGTGTGTGTGTGTGTCTGTGTTTTTGTGACTGTGTATGTAAATATAGCTATATCTATATCTATCTATATATATCTATATGTGTGTGTGTGTGTGTGTGTGTGTGTGTGTGTGTGTGTGTGTGTGCGTGTGTGCCTGTGTGTGTGTATGCGTGTGTGCCTGTGTATGTGTGTGCGTGTGTGCCTGTGTGTGTGTGTGTGTGTGTGTGTGTGTGTGTGTGTGTGTGTGTGTGTGTGTGTGTGTGTGTGTGTGCCTGTGTGTGTATGCGTGCCTGTGTGTGTGTGTGTGTGTGTGTGTGTGTGTGTGTGTGTGTGTGTGTGTGTGTGTGTGTGTGTGTGTGGTGTGTGCCTGTGTGTGTGTGTGTACTGCAGTTCAGAAGACCACACGCTTTTTTCAGTAATAAAAAAAGAATCAGTGTTGTGAAAACTGTACTCTCTATTTCATTGTGTTTCAGTTTGCCAGCTGCTTTCTGAGAGAGATCATGCTGAAGCGGGGTCAGGAAATTTACCCTTACCCTGCTATTGTGCAGTCTTGGAGTTGGTATATATAATTAACAGGGTGTATGGGTGGTGAGCAAAAAAAAAATTACTTTTTTTGGGGGGGGGGGGGGTCGATCATTTTAGAGATGCACTAAAATGATGGCTCTTTTTCAGTTTGCTGTTTTGAGCATTTAGTATTTGATGATATGATTATCAGTAGATTACTATGTTTGGGGAATGTGCTCTTTTACCCGTATCGTGCAATCTTCAAGGAACAATATTGAATTATCAGGTGGTGTTAGCAGTTCTTGTCTAATTAAACTATGTTTTATACTTTTTTAAAAACATTTTCACGGCATCCATGACATGGGAAAATACAGTTTTGAAACATTAAACAGCTGAATTTAAGAATGGAAGCATATATTTGTAATTTTGAAAAGAAGTTGTTCATACCATTTTCTGATAACAGTTCTAATAGATAGCTATACTGCAGTCAATCTAAGGGGTCAGTTTCATGCAAATTTCATGATTCACCTCAGCTGACAAAATGTTGACTTGTTATTCCTTATAACAATAACACCTACAGAAATTAAGTTTATTACATGACTTAAATAAATCAGGTTTAACGTTAGTTATATTTACCATTGAGACATGATCAATTTAATTCCTTGACACAGTAATGAAAATTATCTGTAAGAAGGGAAGACCTGAAAAATATATAATATCACTCTCCAAAGCTCAGGGATTTTGTCAGGATGTGTATAACAAAGAGCTGAACTTTGTCTCTAGAAGTTCTCAGATATCATCATTGATTAAGTTGAACTCCATTGCACTCATTACATACAACAGATGATACAAATTTTATTCACTCATGACTCTGAGATTTTCTTCTTTATTCTTCTTCTTATTTTAATTTTATTTCACGTTGTTTACTAGGAAATTCCAATTGGGGTTCCCCATTTTCATTGGAGACCCTTGAAGATAAGCTCCACAGATGAGACCAAATGCAGTATATAATAAATATAGCATAACATAGACAATACAGTGAGTTATATAATATCACATTACATAGGATAATGCAAAGTACCTTCCATGCATACTGAAGTTATTGAAACATGAGGTAGTTGATTACGGAGAGAGATTTGATATTTAAGAGAAGCTAACTTATCTAGTGAGAATTTTATTTAAAATATGTAAAGACAGATAACATAGGAATCAAAAGGGTTATGCTGGGGGATGTATTTAAAGAAAGAAGAATTGCAGTAGGATAATATACATGTAGATGGTGAGATAGACATACGGTAAAAGGATATATGAAAGAAATAGATGAATCAATGGTTGTCCAGATGAAACATTCTTACAGGGGAGAAGAGGAAGATTGTAGGCTGGAGTGGAAAGGATGTAATGGGGGTTGGTATATTATAATTATGTTAGTGTAAAAGGAAGAAATTGTAAGTTATAGTAAAGAAAGAGGGTGCTAACAGAGTGTAATTAGGAGGACGAGTGCGTCTGAGTTCTAAGGGTTCAGCCTGGAGTAATGCAAGAGCACAGCCAGCTGTTTAGTAGGGGTATCTTCAGTGACACCTTAAAGCTATTTAGCATGTATATATTACTGCAGTCGCTATCTGTAACACTGTATCTACTTTTGTACCAATTAATGTTTAATATTTTCTGTATCGATGTCCTTGTCGGAGCTTTGCTTCCCAGGCCTCTACTGAAAATGGGCTCTTTTAGGCCCAGTGGACTTTCTCAGTAAACAAACGCAATGAATAAATTAATAAATATCTACCTGTCTTATTTCAGGGGAGATTTGGTTCCAGGTTTTTGCATCCTGGTTAGAGTATAATGAGTCACATCCTGGTTAGAGTATAATGAATCACATCCTGGTTAGAGTATAATGAATCACATCCTGGTTAGAGTATAATGAATCACATCCTGGTTAGAGTATAATGAATCACAACCTGGTTAGAGTATAATGAATCACATCCTAGTTAGAGTATAATGAACCACATCCTGGTTAGAGTATAATGAATCACAACCTGGTTAGAGTATAATGAATCACATCCTGGTTAGAGTATAACGAATCACATCCTGGTTAGAGTATAATGAATCATAACCTGGTTAGAGTATAATGAATCACATCCTGGTTAGAGTATAATAAGTCACATCCTGGTTAGAGTATAATGAATCACATCCCGGTTAGAGTATAATAAGTCACATCCTGGTTAGAGTATAATGAATCACATCCTGGTTAGAGTATAATGAATCTCATCCTGGTTAGAGTATAATGAATTGCATCCTGGTTAGAGTATAATGAATCACATCCTGGTTAGAGTATAATGAATCACATCCTGGTTAGAGTATAATGAATCACAACCTGGTTAGAGTATAATGAATTGCATCCTGGTTAGAGTATAATGAACTACACCCTGGTTAGAGTATAATGAATCACAACCTGGTTAGAGTATAATGAATCACATCCTGGTTAGAGTATAATGAATCACATCCTGGTTAGAGTATAATGAATCGCATTCTGGTTAGAGTATAATGAATCACATCCTGGTTAGAGTATAATGAATCACATCCTGGTTAGAGTATAATGAATCACATCCTGGTTAGAGTATAATAAGTCACATCCTGGTTAGAGTATAATGAGTCACAACCTGGTTAGAGTATAATGAATTGCATCCTGGTTAGAGTATAATGAATCACAACCTGGTTAGAGTATAATGAATCACATCCTGGTTAGAGTATAATGAATCACATCCTGGTTAGAGTATAATGAATCAAATCCTGGTTAGAGTATAATAAGTCACATCCTGGTTAGAGTATAATGAATCACATCCTGGTTAGAGTATAATGAATCACATCCTGGTTAGAGTATAATGAATCACATCCTGGTTAGAGTATAATAAGTCACATCCTGGTTAGAGTATAATGAATCACATCCTGGTTAGAGTATAATGAATCACATCCTGGTTAGAGTATAATAAGTCACATCCTGGTTAGAGTATAATGAATCACATCCTGGTTAGAGTATAATGAATCACATCCTGGTTAGAGTATAATGAATCACATCCTGGTTAGAGTATAATAAGTCACATCCTGGTTAGAGTATAATGAGTCACAACCTGGTTAGAGTATAATGAATTGCATCCTGGTTAGAGTATAATGAATCACAACCTGGTTAGAGTATAATGAATCACATCCTGGTTAGAGTATAATGAATCACATCCTGGTTAGAGTATAATAAGTCACATCCTGGTTAGAGTATAATAATTCACATCCTGGTTAGAGTATAATGAGTCACAACCTGGTTAGAGTATAATGAATCACATCCTGGTTAGAGTATAATGAATCACATCCTGGTTAGAGTATAATAAGTCACATCCTGGTTAGAGTATAATGAGTCACAACCTGGTTAGAGTATAATGAATTGCATCCTGGTTAGAGTATAATGAATCACATCCTGGTTAGAGTATAATGAGTCACCTGCAGTGTTATTAGATCTTGTGATAGATAGTAGAGCTTTGTTGTTGGACTGTAGGACTAGATTAATGGTATGGCCTTCTAATATTTCTTTTAGAACTGAAGATTTTCTGGGGGGTCTATTAGTTTTTGTGCTGTAGTAATTTGAGAGTAGTAGAGGCAGTTTGTAGGTTAAGGCTTTCTAGAGCTGTGCAGTGGTGGGTTTTGTGGGGTTATTAGTTGCAAATTTTGAGATTTTGTTATAGGTCATTTCAAGTTTCTTTTTAATGGCTGTGTTAAGGTTTGCAAAGATGGGAGAGGGACAGAGTAGGGAGATGTGTTGGTATGTAAGTGCTGTAGTTTTCCTGGAGTAATCAGTAAAGGATTTTTTGTTCTGTAGTGGGATCCTAATTTCTAGTTTGTCTTTTTGATGGCTAGTATTAGGTGTTGCTCATAATTGAGACAATCACGGAGTAATACTCCAAGGAGTTTGGCTTGTTTTATACATTCTGTTTTAGTTTTATTGGCAGTTAGGCTATGGAATGATTATTGTTGATTGGAGTAGATTTTAGGGGTGAAAAGCATTGGTTGGATATTTTAGCATTTAGAGCAATTGTGAGCTATCTAACCAGGATTCAATGGCTAGAAAGGCCTGTTGAGTGCTGTTCTGTAGGGATATTTGTGCTCTGGTTGAGCAGATGAGTGTGGCATCATCTGTGTATTGTGCCAGGGTAGCTTGTTTAGTGGTGGAGTGTAGGTTATTGATAAAGATATTAAAGAATGGTGTCCTAGAAGTGATCCCTAAGGGATGCTGATTTTTACTGGGAGAATATGACAGAAGTCTTAATGGGATTTTATGGCTTGTTTCCTATTGGACAAGCAGCTGTAGAACCGGGTTAGTGATAGGTTACTGAGGCCTAGAGAGGCTAGCTCCTGAAGGAGGTTTTGGTGTGCTACTTCATCAAATGCTTTGGAAAGGTCCAAAAAAAGGGTGGTGAGACTAACCGTCCATTTTTTTCTCAGTTGATTAGATGTATTTGAGAAGTTTAGAGGGCAATAGCATTTCTGTTATTAGGTCAAACACCATGTTGAGTGGAGGAGAGTAGGTTGTGGTTGGTGAGATATCTGAGCAGCTAGATGTGAAGATAATGAATATTTTCATGCACTCATGTACCAAGAAGCTGATATACTAGGATCTTCTTGAAGATGTGCAGAGCCGCACTGCTGAGAGTCTGGATGGAGTCTGAATGGATTGATTGATGAACAAAATCAGCAAAAGGAGAGAAGTATTGCTGGAACTGAATTCATCCTCATGCCTTGGTGAGTATCTTCAGAAGGTGGACCCTGTTTTTCACAAAATCTCACCAAGATGACACTGATATATAGACTGTATTTTATATAGCATATATCATGGGTGGAAGTAGGTTAAAAAATAAAAAAGACAGCTGGGTACACAAGTCCCAGGATAAAAAAGTGCCCAATCCTGGTAGGTGCACTGGTGCAAGGACTGGAAAAAAATACTGTGTAGAATGTTCAAGACATGGAAATATTCCTACAATGGGGCTAGGCCAGGCTCAGGGAGGAGGATGGCTCCCCTGTTGTAGAAGGAAGTAGCAATCTACAAAAATTACAAAAACTGATAGGCCAAAAAAGAGCCATACAGATGACAGAGTGAGGATAAGAAAGAATTTGTGTATTGTTACTATTATGCAAGAAGCCCAGAATTTCCAGAGGAAAGATATATGAAAAGATTAAGAGAGAAATTAAAGGAAAGGAAAATACTTCCACGTTAGAAGCTTCATATAAAATTTGTGTTCATTAATACAACAAATCTGTGAAAAACACTATATAGACTAAGAAACCTTGTGCTGCTTACGAAAATTTGTAGAAAAAAAATTACAGATGCTTGAAATGTATAAAAAAGAAATATGGACATGGGAAAGAAAGAGAGATCTGATATGGTACGATATTTATGCAAAGAAGAAAGCCAAATTGTTCAACACAAAAAAGGTAGCCTCAAAGATATTCAAAGAGAAATATAGGAAAAGGCATCCAGATATGGAAAATTTCACAATAAAAAAAAATAAGATCACAAAAAGGGAATGTGGAAAAGAAGAAAGAAGATTAGTCAAGTAGAAGTTAAAAAATAGAAGCTGAAGTTATGGAATATTTGCGAAGAGAAAGTTTCAATGTAGAAAATCTAGCACAAGTCATCTGACAGCATGAAGGAACAACTAGTCAAGTAAGGAGAAATGAGGAGCAGAAGACATCTGAAGAAGAAATATGTACATGGGAAAGAAAAGAGATTTAATATGAAAAGTAGAAAAGATAATTAGTAATGGAGAAGTTAAAGAAATAGAAACTGAGGCTATGGATTCCCTGCAAAGTGAAGGTTTTAGTGTAGAAAATTTAGCTCAGATAACAAGACAACAGGACAGAGCAATGGAGACTCAAATTAAGGAGTAACCAGTGGTGCGGGAAGCATCAATCAGCTGACATATGAAAATACTTTGGCGCCTCCCATAGGAAACCAGTATAAAGGTTCAGTTGGAGCTATACAGGAGGGAAAGAACAGGAAACTGTGGTAACTGACACAGTCAATGCTGTGGAGTGATAGGCCAGTGAGTTCCCATATGAAAGTGAGATGTATGACACAGAGTGAAACTGAACAGAACTTGACATAGGAAGAAGCTTTGGAACTTCCACCAGAATGCCTGCAGGAAATGGAGAACAAAGAATGTGGCCTTAGTTTAGAAGAAAATGATCTGAGAGAGGAGTTACTTGATTTAATAGAGATGGATAGACATATTAAGATCAATAAAAGAAATAGATTGCAGAAGGTCAATAAAACCCAACAAGTTAGAAGTTTGACAAAACAAATGAACACAATAATTAGGACTGTCCATAGACATTCATGTGATATAACAGAAGTAAATAGGATACATTACTGTGCATCCAAATTAATAACAGATAAAGTTCTACCACAAGAACACAGAATAGTAAGGGAAAGGATGGGGAGAAATCAAATGCTATCATGGAAGTATCGAATAAAGAAAACTATAAAGCAATTAAGACAAGAAGTGTCAATGGTAGAAGAGTATAGAAGAGGGAACAGATCAACAAACGTACTCAGAAAGGCAGACATGATAAAAGCAATGCGCAGTATTATAACGGATCAGGATTCATCATGCACTATTGCAAAAAATAAACGAAAAATATCAGCACAGGCAGAAAAACTTAAAGGATACACAGATAAATATAAAGGAAAAGTACAAAATAACCAATTTATTAATGATCCAAAAAGTTTTATAGATAATTGGGAAACAAGGTAAAAGGAATTGAAAGACCACCAAAAAAAAATTGATACATTTTGGAGACATATTTATGAAGATCCTGTGGAACATAACAAAGATACTAAATGGATAGAAGAAGAAAAAAAAGAATAAGAAGTTCAAATGTACAGTATATGAAATGGGACAAATTAATGCCCAGAGAGAGATTGAAACAAAGATAATAAAAGCATCTAATTGGAAAACCCCAGGCAAAGATGCAGTACCTAACATCTGGCTAAAAGTATTTACACCTTTGCATGAAGATTTAGCCATGAGTAAGAACTATTTATATGCACACCGTGAACAGACATCAGCCTGGCTAACAGGAAAAACAATGCTCCTACTTAAGAGTGAACCTGCCAGCTACTCTAAAAATTATAGACCAATAACTTGCCTTCCGACGATGTATAAACTATACACTGGAATTGATGTCAATAGAGTTTATAGTCATTTAGAAGAACATTCAATTATGGAAACAGAACAAAAGGGAAATAAAAGAAAGTCATATGGAGCAAAGGATCATTTGTTGTTAAATAAAGTCATAGTGGAGAACTGTAAAAAGGGGAAGAATCTAAGTATGGCATGGATAGACTACAAAAAGCATTTGACAGTATCCCACATTCATGGATTAAAGAGTGCTTAAAAATGTATAAGGTACACTCTGCACTGATTGATTACATTACAGCTAGCATGAAACAGTGACAAACCACTTTGCAGTTAAGCCATGATAAAGGACAAATTATTATTCCCGGGATAAAAATCCAAAGGGGATATTCCAGGGAGAGTATCTGTCACCACTGCTCTTTTGCCTTGCCCTTAACCCATTAAGCTGTCTGCTTAACAGATTAGATCATGGCTATAATTTTGCTCCCACAAAGCAACAAAGTGTAAAGACTACTCATCTTCTCTTTGATGATGATTTAAAACTGTATAGCTCATCAGAAGAGGAATTGAAAGCACTAATGCAAGTAGTCAAAACTTTTTCAGATATGTCATGTGGTCTTGATAAATGTGCAAAAGCAAACTTTAAAGGAACAAAGCTGCAGCACCAAGAAAATATCAGCTTGGGACAAAAATGTGGTATAAAAGAACTTGAGCAAGAAGGAGTGTATAAATGTTTGGGAACTGATGAAGGTTCAACAATAACACATGAACAAATGTAAATAAAACTCAGTAAGGAATATTTTAGAAGACTTAAATTAAACCTGAAAACAGCATCGACATCTCGGAACAAAGTTCAAGCTATAAACTAATTTGCTCTTCCTGTTCTAACTTACAGTTTTGGAAAAATTGACTGGCCCCAACAGGTGTTGGATAGATTTGGCAGGAAAACAAGAAAGATGTTTCATGCTCATCAAATGATTCATAAAAATCAGTGTATACCAAGACTACATATTCCCCATTCCGAAGGAGGTACGGGCCTCCTTCAAACTGATTACATGTATAGATCTGGAGTTGTGAGGTTGCATACATATCTGCTGACCTCACAAGACCAAAATATAGTGAAAGTTCTGAAACATGAGGAGAATAAATCTAAGATGGCTTCCCTTCTTAGTCTAGCAAAACCGGGAATGGAAATCAAACCAGAAGTAGATAAAAATCAGGCAGCAACTGAATGTGCCAAAACAAAACAAAAAAAAAGAATATAAGGTGAAGGATCAGATGAGGAGGCAAGAAATGTGGAAAATGCATAAATGCATAAATATAGTTGCAAGTATAGAAAACTCCTGGAACAACCTTATGTTGATCAGGATTGAATGCAGGAATGGCTAAGGAGAAGCAAATTCAAACCAAAAGATGAAAGGTTAATATTGGTGGCCCAAGATAGTGGACTAGGTACACATGAGTTTACAAAGTCCATTGAACATGTGGGAGAAACAGACAAATGTAGGTTTTGTAAAACAAAATTGAAAACAGTTCCACACCTTGTTGCTGGATGTGATATACTAATGGCAAAAGGACTGTATAATGAAAGGCTTAATAATGTGGCAAGACTGTTGCACTGGAGATTGTGCAAACATTATAATACTGAAGGTGCTGAAAAACACTGGAAACATGAGTCACAAAGCGTCAAAGAAAATGATGAAGTTTATATCACATGGGATCACCCATTACCAACAGTTCAAAGATAGATGCGAGAAAACCAGACATAGTGGTCCATGAAAAAAAGACAAAAGTAGCACTGATCATTGAAATTGCTACACCCAGTGACTACAGTGTCTTGCTTACAGAGAGGCACAAAGTCATAAAATATCAGGATATACAGGCAGAAATGAGAGCAATGTGAAGATAGCCAGACAGTTCCAATAGTAGTAGGAGCAACAGGTCTTATAAAAAAGAATCTATAATTGTATTTAGATATGTTACTGGTACATGTAACTCCGTACGAATTGCAGAAGGAGTCACTACTGGGCACATTGCGTGTGCTCCCAAGAGCACTTTTGGCTGACATTGAAGATTGAAACAATACTAATTTTGTGAACTTTAATCATACTTTTATTTAAGAATGGGGTCCATTCCTGTCATGGTATTAGAAACCCAAACGATTTGGAGAAATTAAAAAAACTGAGAACAAAGTGTGTACTATAATTGTATAATTGTGTATTATATACAAATTGTTGCAGATAGAGTTTATAGTTATTTAGAAAAAATCAATTATGGCAATAGAACAAAAAGGTAATAAAAAGTCATATGGATTATTTGTTGCTAAATAAATCATAATAGGTATATGTAAAATGGGGATGGACAGATTACAAAAAAAGTATTTGACAGCATCCCACATTCATGAATATAGAAATGCTTTCAGATGTTTAAGATACATCCTACAATGATTTTTTTAAAACAAGAAACATCTTTATTAAATTATCATTTATGACATAGGCAATCTTACCTTTATATAAATGATAACAAACCGTATTGACATAATCCCAGCTGCAAGCATTTTACATCACCAGCCATACTGACATAATCCTAGTTGCGAATATTAGACATCACATATAATCTACACAATCATTGTCAGTTAAACATTACATACCTCATTCAAATCCTGCCTTCTTTAAACATCATTATTCCCCTGTATGTATTGTTCCCTCAATTCCCATTTTTTTCCTATGTAATTTGCTCCTACCCTTTTTTAAAGATCCCAATTCCAGTTTAACTCTGTTACTATATTCTCTTCTTCTAGTAAGGTGGTTTAGACTTTGATGTCCATTTTCTAGTAATTGCTTCTTTGACTGCCACCATAATTAGACTCAGCAAGTTCTTACTATGTCTAGGCAATTCCAATTCTGTATCATAGCTCAGAAAAATAATTTTCCTAGTTATACCAGTTTGCTCACCCCGTATCTCTGACAGAGTAGTCTGCAAGAAATCTTTTAAGTCTGTTAGCTTGCTACACTCCCTGGAAATGTGTTCCCAATTATCTCTTTCTTCACCATCACACCTCTAACATTTGCTGTCTACCTGAGGAAAAATTCTCTGGAATCTACTTGGAGTATAAGAAACATCTGTGTAAACATTTCCAAGCAAAAATTCAAAATCTTCTAGATTTTGTTGCATATTTGGGAGATATACATATATCCCCCATTGTTTCTATGTGAATTGCTTATCTAGTCTCTCTTCCCAGTCCTTTCTAAACTACTCTGATTGATTCTTACAGTTATCATGCAATATTTTATATGCTCTACTAAATTCCTTTTTTAACAGCTGCTTCTACTAAAAACTCTACCAGTGCCGGTCTTTCATTTAGGACCCCTCTATTTCTTTCTCTTTGCCTATACTCTGATATCAGTCCTTGTAGGGAAGGCAATCTATAACTTGCGGTCGAAATATCTTCTTGGCCTCTTCCCACTCTATTACCTTTCCCTCTCTAGTTATTTGCTCCCAATACCTTGGTTCCTTTGCCAGTTTTCTTCAATAAATTCCAGCCCCCTCTTGCCTGTTGTCTGTATCCCTAATTGCAGTAAATTTTTTTGGTAGAATCTCATTTCTCCATTCCTGTGTTGGCTTTGTTCATAGAATACCTTTTGCTACTTTACGAATATAATATTCTGTATGATTATTATTATTCTACTTAAATATCTGCATCAAAAATACCAGTCTCTCCAAGTTTCTTGAGCTTCCCTCTTGTTTCATCATTATCACTTTCCACTTTGAATTATAGGTTTCTGCTTCTATGTATAGGAGTCTTAACTGTGTAGCTATGAAATACCCCTTCAAATTGGGTAATCCCAATTCACATTGTTCTATTGGAAGAATCAGCTTATTCCACTTGACACTTGCCATCTTCCCCTCCCTGTAACATCCTTCAGCTCTTTACTAGTTGCTATCCACAACTTCTTCTCTGGTTGATAAAAATATGCCCAACCTGAAAACATTTTAACTGCTTGCATCTTTCTATCTATATCCATATAACAGAACTACCATTTTCTTGGTTTTTGTATTTTGTGTAGTCTCTTCCCACATATCCTTAGTTGCCATACCAGAATCATTTTAATCCAAACTCCTAAATACTTCATTTTGTCATGTCAACATAAATATGGATATTTCTGAACCAGTTTGTGTCTGGATACATAATTTACTAATATTGCCTTTGTTTTAGCTTCATTAATTTTGTATCCTGAAAAGATCTGTAGCTGTCTCAAAATGTTCCACAACTATGTAATGTCCAGTTCTGGTTTTGTCAGATATAAAATAATATCATCTGCAAATAGAGCCAGCTTTTCTTGACTACCATACCAATTATATCCTTGAATTTCTGAGCCCCTTATTTTCTTTGCTAATGGTTCTAAATATAATGCAAATAGCAAAGGGAAAAGAGGAAGCCCCTGCCTGGTTACTTGCTTTATCTTAAAACATGTTACTAACTCAAGCTAAGGGTCTTAATCCTGTCATTCCCACATGCAAGAATAAGAAAAGTACATAAATTTTTCTTTTGATATGCTCTTTTAACCAGGTTTTTTTTACATTGCAGTGCCTACATTTCTTAAAACTGAACAAGGAAAAAGACAGAAGAATGGATAAAAAAACAACAGCACCTGTTTACAATAGTATCCCCATTACACTTAAAAAACAACTGAGAAATTTTTCTTTGTAGCATGCAAAGAAAATCATGCATTAAAAAATAGAACTATTAAGAAAAAATGATTTTACTTACAGTTAACTTTCAACTTCGTCTTCCCCTCCCTCAAGTATTTTTTTTTTAATTTATGACTTGAAGTAGGGCATATACTTTAGACTCCCCCACAAGTCCAACAATGTCTCAAAAAGTAGAATATTTCCAGATTTTCTTGCACTGCCATATTTCAAAAATATAATAATTACTTTGTAATCCCACATTTGTCAATTTCCAAGTTACTGGTTTTATTTCTGTTCATCTCCATCTCCCAAATCATGTCTCTGCTTCATTTCCAACATACTCTTGATTCTTCTAGTCAACTCTTGTGCCCCTTTCCATCTTTCCAGCATTTTCCCTTGAAACATTGGAAAAGATTTCACTGGCACAGTCTCTCTGTGGTCTTTATTACCAGAAGAACAAGAAGCAGAATCTCCTTCTGTTTCACAGTTCACTTTTTGTTGGACAAACTTTTCTATTTTCTCCTTAGCATGTACTTCATCAAAAAATGATTTTGTCCCTCCGGGGGAGAATATTTTGAAGATGGCTTTGCACAGCAGTTTGAATTTCACATCTGTTCCTTGACATTCCCTGAATAGAGGAATTTTTTTTCCAACCAACTAAAGCCACATACTCCTCCTCATTTTTCAATATCACATCTACAAATAATACCACTATTTCTTCAGTATCCCAAACCAAACTTCTTGGTGTTGTCATAGATAATAGCTTGAAAATTAAATTTGATATTCACATAGCCTAGACTATAAAAAAGTATATAAAAACTAGGTACCCTATACAGAAATAAACAATTTCTAACAAACAACACAAAAGCCACCATTGCTGGAACCCACCTTGTCTAAACCCTTTTCTATCCCTCACCCATACTCACCAATCTAAAAAAAAATCAGAGTTAGGCAAGCTAGACTTTTGCTGTAATAAAATTGTAAAATTTGACACTGATTCTAACTACAGAGGTCACCACTGCCAACCACTAAGACAGGTCATCTGGTTAGAACTGCCCAATCTGCTAACATATAACCAACTTACTATGGCCTATCAACTACTTAATCAACCAGAGAAAACCCCTGCCCTTTAAAAACCTCCTACAACCCTAATCTAGCAATCAGATTCTACTCTGGTGATTTCCTTTACTCAAACTACACTGACAAAATCTGGAATGCCCTGCCTCTTAACACAAGATCTACTACTAGCACTACAAGCTTTAAAAAACATTTAAAACCCACCTAATACTTAGATATGCTTATGTATTAACCCTGTTTAAACAAAAGCTTTAAAGAGACCAGTTACTGTATCATAGGCATGTATCCACCAATAGAGCTCTGAATTTTTGTATGCTAGATCATTCAATATATTGCCTGTAGTATCTCTAAAAACAATATATTGTGAAACTATAGCAAAATTGTTCTTGTACACTCTGTGATGAGTTACCTTTATCTATGTACATTTTCTATGTTGCTGTCTTTGTATTTTTTTTTATCTGTGATGTATATTCATACACTTTTTCTGTGTTAATTCCATGGAGCTTTTCTCCCAGGGCCTCTGCTGAAAAAGGGCTTTTTTGTCCAGTTGGACTTTCCCAGTAAATAAATGCAAAATAAAATAAATTAGTTAATTAATTTACTCCTCTTCTGCCTAGTGTACAATGAGTAATCATTCTCCACAAACACTCTGCTGTCTCCTACTTTTAGTACTTTGTCGTTCTACCACAGTTTTGTCAGAATCCACTCCTTCTGCTGGTAGGATTGCATCTTTACTATTAAAGGCATAGGTTACTTTCTCATAGCTAGGTTTGAAGCATACAAGTGGTGTGTCCTTTCATTTAACAACTCCTATTGTGGAATACCAGTCCAGTTGCTTATTTGTGCTTTCATAAAATTAATAGTCTGTTCATTCCAGCTTCTCTGGTACAGCTGGAAATCTCAGGTTTTCCCTACATGCTCTGTCCTCTGAGTCTACTATTTTTGAAACATCTCTTCTTGAGCAGGCTCATATTCAGCCAGTTTTTTTTCTCCATTTTGACCTCTGATTTTTGCAGTTTTATTACCTCATCTGAATATATGCACTCCCACAATTGTAGATCTATATATGAAGTCAGTTTTATGGAGGCCCACACCCTCTTCAGAGTAAGGAATATATATTCTTGGTATGTTTAAAGCTTCTTCCATTTTTTCCAGCCTTTGTTTGTTTGAATTGATATACTCCATCAGTGTTTCATTTATTTTAAACAGGTTTGTGTGCAGTTATCTTATGCTTTCCTCTAGGTTACTCGAAGTCATGTCTGGAGCTTGTACTGCTTTTTGCTGAACAGCTGGAGTACTTTTCCCAGTCAGTGTTTTTTTCCTCAGCTTTAGTAGCTGAGTTTCCTTTAGGGCGTCTGTATTTCTTTTTTCCTGGCATCCAGACAGTGAACTTATTAGCCATTTACTGAAATTTACCCCAAAACGCAAAAGTCCATTGGCCTTCTCTGCTGAATTTCTGTTTTCACTCTGGAAGAGCTAGAAATTAAGCTGTTACTAATTGTGCAGCCATCTTGGAAGTCCCATTCTACAGTGATTGATTGCATTACAGTGACCATGAAACAGTGACAATTCACTTTGTGCTTGAGCCATGACAAAGGGAAAATTGTTCTCACAGGGATAAAAAAATTCAAAGGGGGATAGTTTAGAGTGATTTTTAGTCAGTGCTATTGTTGCATTTTGCCCTTAACCCATTAAATTGTTTACTTAACAGATTTGCCTATGGTTACAATTTGACTCCTAAAAAAACCTTGTTTAAAGACTTTTCTTTTCTTTTTGTGGATGACTTAAAATTGTGTAGTTCATCAGATGAGGAGTTGGAAAGTAAAACTACAAATAGTTAAAACTTTTTCAGATGATTTAAAAATAACATTTTGTCTTGATAAATGTGCAAAAGCAACATTAAAAAAAAGAAAGCTGCAGCACCAAAAAATAATAACATGGGGGCAGTGATGTGATATAAAGGAGGGTGAGCAAGAGGGAGTATTTAAATATTTGGGAATAGGTGAAGGGTCAGCAATAAAATATCAATAAATGAGAATAAAGCTCAGTAAGGAACACTTCAGAAGACTAAAATTATACTGAAAATGGTCTTGACATATAGTAATAATAATAATAAGGCAATAAATCGATGATCTTCCAGTTCTAACTTACAGCTTTGGGATAACTGATTTTGCCCCAAAAAGTATCAGATCAATTGGACATGAGAACAAGAAAAGTACTTCATGCTTATCAAATAATATACAAAAATCAGTGCATACCAAGATTATATATTGCTTACTCTGAAGAGGGTATGGGCCTCCACAAAACTGACATCATATATAGATCTACAACTGCGGGAGTGCATACATATCTTTGACCTCATCAAATCCAAACATAGTGAAAGTTTTAAAACATGAGTAACAGTCTAAGATGACATTTTTGCTTAGTTTAGCAAAAGCATTTCAGAATAATGTGGGAATGGAAATCAAACCAGAAGTAGACAAACATCAGATGGCAACTGACTGTGTTTAAAAAAACACAAGAAAGAATATAAAGTAAAGGATCAGATGAGAATGGTAAAAAAGACTGGAAAATCCTTTAATATAGTTGTTCCAGGAGATCTCAGTACTTGCCCCTCATGTTGACCGAGATTTGATACAAGAATTGTTAAGAAAAGGTGAATTGAAACCAAAGGATGAAATGCTAATAACTGTGATAGACTATGTACATGCTGGTTTACAAAGTCCATTGAAACTCTGAAGAAACAGACAAATACAGCTCCTGTAAAACTAAACTGGGAACAGTTGCACATCTTGTTGCTGGAAGTGATACACTCATGGCAGAGGACCTGTATGCAGAAAGACACAATAATGTGGTAAGACTGCTATATTGGAGCTTGTGCAAAAACTACAATAAAGAATTATCTGAGAGGCATTGGACACACGAGCAAGAATGCATTACAGAGAATCATGATGTTTATTTCATATGGGATCACCCATTGCAAACAGTTCAAAAATAGATGAGAAAAACAGATATAGTAGTCATAAAAAATTGAAACTGCTACACCCTGTGATTATAGCCTCTTACACAAAGAGAGACTGGATGAAACAGTTGCTTATAAAATGCCAGAATTTACTAGCAGAAATGAGAACAAAGTGGAAGAAAGATACCCAGACAGTTTCAGTAGTTGCAGGTACAACAGGTTAAATAAAAAACAATTTACAATCATGCTTAAATATTCTACATACATGCATGCAAATCGTTATGAATTATTGAAAGAGGCAATTCTGGTCACATTGCAGATGCTGAGAAGAGCACACAGCGAACATCAGAGATTGAAACAATAGCAATTTCTGTGAACTCTAATTGTTCCATGACTTAGGAATTAGGAGCATTTCCCATTCCCATCACGGCATTAGAAACCTAAAACACTTGGAGAAATTAAAACCTGAGAATTACTGGTATGTTTAACTTTCCAGGAATGATCAGAGACTGTGGAGACAGCCTTAATATTCCTATGTATTTACATACAAACGTTTTCTAGCAATGCTAGTTTGTATCAATATTATTTTTCATCAGGTTTTAACATTAATGTAGTTCACATTTGTATTAGTACTCAAGCCCCAATATTCTTTCTGTTATTTTCTCCTTCTCTGTCTCACTCTGTGTTACATCTGGTGCTGTAAAGCCTTGGGTGGAAAATCCATTTACTGTTAAATAGTAGAAAGCAGTCAGAAGATTACCTACAGCACTTAACTAATAATGAATTAACTGAAAGGCTTAATCTTATCTCATTTGAAAGATTTTTTTTGAGGGGGATAGAGAAACAAAACCTTTACTTTATGCTTGTTTTAAAGGCTTTTAGTATGCTATGACAAAACAATGTTTGTATCAGTGAAGCAAAACGTTGGAGTTCTTTACAGTTGTATTTAACTTGCCTAGCATGGCCTCGTGGTATGAATTCATGCTGCTGTGTATCAAGTACCCCATGGACTTCCATATATTGTATGTTTCAGTCTTTCTGCACTGATTTGTTGATTGCTGTCTAAGAGTGAGGTCAGGCAGGTCAGTGGTTTCTAATATCTACCCTGCTCTTCTTTTTATGAAAATCAATAACAACTGTACTATTCCAGTCCTGGGAGCCTTCCCTTCTTATGATGATTAGTAATATATATCAGTTAGTGGTATGACTCATTTCCCTTTCAATTCTATATGAATTCTAGGGTGAATTGCATCAGGCCCCATTGTCTTGTTCATCTTCAATATTTTCATCACTTTCATGATCCTTTCTCTTGAAAAACAATATCAATTCCATTATTCCCAATGCTTCTGCTAAGAGGATAATACAAACACATTGTTTCATTTGTGAACACTGAAAAGCATTAATTTATCAGGCCTGCTTTTTCAACATCTTTTTTTTTTCAATGCCAACATCCATTTTATTAAGTCCTTTTGCATTTATTTGCTCTTTCACATCTGAAAACATATTTTCCTTTAATGACGTGCACAGTTATATTTCCCAGCTTGGGTATTTGCTTTTATGGCATTTTTCCTGTTTCCTTCTGCCTTACCCAATTTTGTTGCCTATCTTCAGCTTATATTCCGAAAACCAGTATGTTTTTTTCCTGCAGCATTAAATGCTACTTCATTTGAGAGTAACATTGTCATTTATTATGATTTTAGATTTTTTCACATACACTTCTGTCACTTCTGTAATGGAAATGTTTTGCATCCTTAATGTTATCTGTCATTAGTTCCAAGTCTACCTTTTAGAGTTTTTCTGATGTGCTGTCATATTTTACCAATGTTTGCTCTCCTGAAATCTAGAATTCTCACTTTTGATTGTTTCAGTTCTGCAGCTAAGCTAACTGTGAATCAAGCAGTTTGGCATCCCACTCTTCTGAAATAGCAAGTATGAGACTGAACTTATAGAGTTTCTCAAGTAAGATGCCTCAGTCTTGTTCCTTCTGGGATATTAAGAGTGGTTCCATTCTTACAAGTGACTGAAGTCAAGCTGTTCCAATTAACATCTGGCATCCCACCAATCAACAGCAATTCTTTTCTCCATCCATCCATCCATCCATCCATCCATCCATCCATCCATCCATCCATCCATCCATCCATAACCCCTTTTTTCCATGAGGTTGGGTGTCACTTGACAATCATCTGGAGCCAAGGTTCTAAATATATATTCAATCACTTTCCTTTTTTTTTCCACATTATGAGTAGAGGGTTTGCACATAGCACATTGTGGACTGTACACTGTTTCCACTCCCCACATAAGATTCATCATTCCCACTCTCCTTAGGTACTTGTTTTCTCTGATCTAAATCTCTCACTTATAAATATGTCTGTATCGCCTCCTGTTTTTTATACTCCATGTCTGTACTGTATATATTAGTCCCAATTAACACCCAAATAGGTCTTCTATTCTAGACTGGGCCCTCATATCAAACCCAAGTAAAATGATCCCATCTAGTAACCTTCCAGGGTCTATAAGTGGCTACCTCTCAATCTTTAAATTATATATATATATATATATATATATATATATATATATATATATATATATATTAAAATATTGCCAACTCACCCTCACAAAGAACTTTACTATAACACAGTCCACAATGTAGCTTAGTTTAGCATTGATACCTTCATAGCTATATTGAATGCTTGCAAATGTTATCTGCTAAAAGCTCTCCCTCTGGGTGAGGAGATTGCTTATTTTAATGACACCTTCTTCATCATATTAAACCAGTTAACCTAACCAGAAACAAAAGAGTCAACTTCAACCCCACCCCTTGGCTGACAAAAAATACTAAACAAGTTATGAGAGGAAGAGATAAAGTCTGTAAATCTTGGCTTCATAATAAAACAGAGACCAATCTCCAAAACTTTACAGAAATCCACAACCACACCAAAAAATCAATAAACAAATCCTTAGACAGGTAAAGCACAATGGGAAATCAGCAACAGTTCAATTTATTCATCAGTGCTTTTGTTCTGATACACTGATTGAACTTCTTCAGATATTACATACCTCAATTAGTCAAGTTTAAATAAGGTACCCATATCATCACATGACTACTAAAACTTCCATTTAAAGCTATATACAAATTGAAATCCACATACAATATTAGTCTTAAAAATAACATCAACAATATCTTAACAATACATTTATACTGACACTAAATCAAATTATTTAAATAAATATAATTCTAATAAATGTATTTACCTTAATAAAGCTTTCCATTTTAAAATGTATTGAATTGAACTATAATTATTCAGTCATGGATAATTATATGCGTTTAATCTAATCTGCCATAATAGTTCGTTCTCCTCCAACTTCATATTCCAAGGTCCCCCTCTCTTATCTTGAATTACTTGATCTATTATTTTAAACTTAAACCAATGGTCTGGATTTATAGAAATATGTTTTGCTAATGCATTGTGTAAAATCATTTTACTAATACTGTACAAATGTTCATACAACCGTTCCCTTAATTTACGTTCAGTTTTTCCTATTTAAAAACTTTCACAAGTTTGACACTTAGCCATATATATTACCCCCTTTGAATTGCAATTAAATCTGTCATTAATATTATATTTCTTCCCCCTGTATACAAAATGACATTCCCATATCAATATATTTATAATACGGGCATGTTTCGCATTTGAACATCCCTAAAGTTTTTATTGAGGGATTATGAGTAGGTTGCAATATACACTTAAAATGTTTCCCTCTCTTAAAAACACATCTAGGTTGCTCACGAGTGACAGATTCTAATTATAGTATAATTTAATAAAAAAATTCCAATTTTAGACAGTATATTCCTTATTGTATAGGAATCAATACTAAGAGGTGTAATAAAACTAAAATTTTATAAACTATTATCAGATTTTAAACTCCTTGGGGGAATCTGATCTCCACCCAGACGTACTTAAAATCTGGGGAAAATAACCATTCATTCTCTTCTCATGGACTTCTTTAATTAAATTGTTGATTAATTCAACAGGATAACCTCTCTTAGTAAACATATTTTTCAAATTTTCATAAATTCATTATCCAGAGAAGTCATTTGTGTTGCTCTAACTAATTGTCCCTTAACGACTGAACATTTTTGACGGAACGGATGCTTGCTATTAAAATGTAACAACAAATTAGAGTACGTCTTTTTCCTATATATCTTAGAAACGTACTCTCCACGATGCCTATCTTTCCTTAGCTCTACATCTAAAAATGCAATATAATTAGAATGATGCTGGTATGTAAACTCTAGAAAATGTGTGGTCCCATTCAAATATTCAACCAACCTTTCACTCATATCTGAATTCTCTTTAATAATAACAAAGATGTCATCTAGATAATAAGTATAATAATAATAAATATGGTTACTCCAAAATATGTTCTTAAACAAATATTCATGCTCCTAGAAAGCCATTACTGTATTTGCAAAGCTATCCTCACATGGGGACCCCATACCTATCCCGTTTTTTTGTAAGAAATACTGATCATCAAATAAAGTAAAACTATTGGAAAGAATAATATCTAATAGCCCTTCCACTAACATAATTATATCTGTAGTGGCCTGTTCCTTAACCAAAAAATTAGTAACCCACTAGATACCCAAATGATGGGGAATCAAAGTATATAAATCTTTAACATCAATTGTTAAAATGTTAAAGTCCGATTTAAGTTCTAAATTATTGTCTTCCAAAAAAGACCAGGAATCTTTACAGATTTGTGGTTCATCAATAAGAAATTATTTCAACTTACTATCTATAACTTTAGCACATGTGTAAGTTATAGAATTGCGTCCATCAACTATTGGATGAAGGGAGGTTATATAAAACCTTATGGATTTTCAGAATCCCATATATCACTGGGATTAAGGGAGACACCATATGTAAATAATTGAACAAACCAACATCAATTTGTCCATCTATGAACATGCCATTGATATGGGATTTTATCCTCTGGTAAGAGCCAGGCACTTCATTTCTTGTGAGTTGCTCATAGGTGTCTGACAATAAAATTCCTATCACCCTATTCTTATAATCCACAGTATCCATTAAAAACTAACCCCCCCTTATCAGGTTTCATAACCCTCATGTTAAGGTCTCTTAATAGGTTCAACAGGTTATGTTCATCACCATCCAAATTGTCAGGCACAAACACAGTCTTTTTATTGTTTAACAAATTTCTAATATCAAGTTCACATACCTGTTTGAAGATCGTTAATGTGGGGTGTAAAGGTGGACTGACTGTACTTGCAGTCCTATACAAACCAGTCGTACTCATATTTTTCTTTGTCACTAAGGATAAATTAATTTTTCTTAACAATAATTTCAAATCAATTAAAGCCCTGGCCAAGTCAGCTCATCTATTTGGGACAAAGGTTAAACCCCAAGCTAACAAATTCACCAAATCAGTGGAAACATTTAAAGTGAAAAGTTCATGTTATTAAACTCAGCATCATCATTTCTTACAATGTCATGTTTATTTAAAAAGTCAGAAGGTCCTATTTGCATTGTCTGTTGGTATTTCTCGACCGGGAGTTGTTCCAGTATGGTCATCTCTGATTGGTCGACATCTTCTTCTCCACATGAAAATCTCAATTTGATTGGTTGTTACTATTAGACTTACTTCCTTGGTTATTTTGGTTACACATATTATACTCTTTAAGCTGATCACTTCTTAGGGGTGGAGTTTGTGGCTGTTCATTATCAATGCTATAATGTTCTACATCATTCCTTATACTCTGTTCTTCCATCAAATCACTGGAATTATTTATTTCATACGAGCCCTATCCATGTGAAGGCGGTGGATTAGGATAAGGCGTGCCTTTCTCATAATCTTGTTTGTCCCTGTGTAATTTTCTCATTTTAGTATTATGTAATTTTGCCATGTATCTCTCAATACTATTGAAAATTCTTGTATAATCAAAACTGTATCTCTAAAAATCAGGGTCAGTTGTGATTAATTTCTCCAGTAGTTCCAAATCAGATTTGATTATTGATATTTGGTTGATATAATATTTAACTAACATTTGCAAAAACACACACCAAAAATCAATCAGATCTAATACACTACACCTCAGTCTGGAATATCCACACTAAGAACCATACACATTTCTGGACCTTCATTAAAAATTGTGAATTCCAGGCTGCACAGTCTATCAACCTCCTACTACCACCATATTAACCTATTTCTAACCAACTCAACTCACACATCATGCATTCAGTCACCTCCCTTCCTCAACAACAACCATCAACCTACCGTCGTTTCTATCCCCACAGAACTAACCTGTAAAATCCCATCTTCCACATCAACCCAGTTCACTTCCCACCTTTACCATCAATAAACTACTTCATAAGGTAAACCCACCACACTCACTGCTGACTCTTCCCTCAGAGTATATTAGCTTGGGTGCTGATCCCGTAGGATACCCTGTCTCTATCCTCATAAACAGATCTATCCAAGAAAACACTGTACCCATTATCTGGAGAAAGACCCTTACTATTCCCTTACAACAAAGGTGGAGATAACACACAATTCTGTAATTATCACTCAGTAGCCATTGTTTTTCCATTATCAAAACTCCTCAAAAAGTGTACAGAGTCCCAACTTCTCAAACCCTTAATAGATAACAACCTCCTCTCCTATGCCCTGCACAGCTTCAGGCCATGCCACAGCACTACCACAACTCTCCTTAATTTCTCCCATCATATCAACCACCACAGGGAATCAGAGACTCTGGAAAACTTTGTTTCAACTTTTCCTTGCCTTACCTAAGACATTTGACATTGTATCCCAACAGATTATTCTGCACACACTAGTCTCCTTGGCCTCAACACCCCCACTCTCCTGGCTCCATAGCTAACAGGCTACAGACAGTAAAATGGTAGAAAGAGCAATCATCATTCTTGGTCATGTCAAACAGTATGCCAAAAGGCTCAAATCTTGGGCTGTATACTCCTTAACCCTCAGTATGGCAATAATCCTACGCTGATAACCACAGCCAATTCTGTCCTAAAACTTTGAGAAAAGAGCTGAAAACTTTTTCTTCTCTGGAAATCTGTTTCAGTTATTCTCAACTCCTTCTGAATGTTAAAAAAACCACATCATTGCTTTTCACACTAAAATATGCATTCTGTATAAATAAATAAATAACTTCTCCATCACCTCATCAAGCAAAACTCCAGTTGGACTTCTATCCAATAAAAAACAACTCGGTGTCATTATAAATAACCACCTAAAGTTTGATATTCAAATACAAGTTATCAAGGAAACCTACAGAAAAATGGACTCCTATACTGAGAGAAAACACGTTTTAACTATTAGTGCCAAAACGTAGCCTCTGCATACCTCCCACCTTCACCGCTATATGCTGCCTCAGTTACACCAACCTTTAGCAATTATTACTAACAAAAAAGATTGCTAAAAACCAAACAAATAAAAAAATAAATAAAATGAACAAAACTTCAACATATTAGCTAAATTTGCCAATAACTAAGCTGCAAAATCCCATCACTGCCTAGCCTTAAAATAGTTTAGCAGGCTAGAACTTTAAAACTATCTTTCTATCACCCAGTTAGCAGCTGTTCAAAATATAATCTGCAAACCACAGAACTGTTGTGCACTACAAGTGTTAGTTGAATCTTATATCCCTGCACAATCACTACGGTCCATGGACAAGTCCCAATTAACCATAATTAAAGCCCATACCCCTTTGGTCTGTTTCTAAAATTTGAAATTCTATCCCTACAAATATAAGACAGAAAAACTACCTATCTTTATTCAAAAACTTGCTAAATAATATTTTAAAAATACCTGGCTCTGCTCTTGCACCTCCCAAGCTAGACTTTCTCAGGCCCTTGCTGCCACTTCTACTGTCTCTGCTCACCCCCCCCCCTGACAATTTCTTTTCCCTTTAGCAAAATTCATACTCATATTCACTAATGTCTATGCCTATTTCAGCTTCACTACAATTGTCTTTATCTCTATATCCACTACCAAATGTACATACTACTTCCTTATTCCTCACCTCCTCTCTACCTTCTCCTACTCATAAATGAATTGTAAATTACACTTTAAATCTCACTGTGACAACTTGTCAAGTATTAATATATACCATAATACATATCACACACACACACACACACACACACACACACACACACACACACACACACACACACACACACCTTGTAACATTAAGCTTCACATTTTTTATCATATAAAATCTCCTATTTTATAAATGGAGCTTTACTCCCCAGGCTTCCACAGAGAAGGAGCTACCACATCTCAGTCAGATTACTCTGGTCAAACAAAGAGTAAACAAATAAATATAAAATAAATATTTATTGCGATATGTACATATTTGTTTGACAACTGGAAGATGAACTAAGGTCAGACAAATGAATGAAGGACTTCACAAACTTATTCTTGAGGAAACTATACACGAGACAAATGCAGTTCTAACAGATGAAGTGACATTTCAGATCTATTTTCAGATACCGTTCAGCACTGACTGTCTTGTGTACTAAAGTGCAAGCCTTACTGATAATAAGGATCTGCTATATGAACCTTGTTATAATAAGAATGTTACATTTGGATTCAAACTCTAGAACTTTTCTACAACAAGTTTTTTTACCTTGATTTCAGAGTGTTCCATATATTACATAACAAATAGCACCGAGACCAGACCACCATGTAGTTCTGCCAAAGGCATTTAGTGATATTTTATTATTGATCATCTGGAGAAGTTAAAGTGTATTTTGTCATAAAAGAGTAATTAAGATACTAAGGATGTTGGTGTCCAAAAGTAAGAATATTTTTAGCCACAAACCAGAGCACCATTTAACGCTGCCAAGAGCTTTTATAAAGTGGATTATGGCAACGGTAATGATAAAGGCGAATTATATACTGATGATATTAACATAGTCCTCCATTTTGCATGGCCTGCTGAACATGTATTTGGTATTTTGGCACTGATATAAGGAATAATATTTATGGAAATAAATGTATGGAAAATATGTACATATTGTACATTTTTATTAGTTCAATAGTTAATAAGATGATGTTGGATAGAAATTTGATTTACAGGCAAAGAATGCTTAAGATAAATGCAGTAACTCTATTATTTATTTAAACAATAACCGATGAGTAAGTGTGTAAGTATATTGAAAAATGTCCCATGGTTGGTGTGGTTTGATTACAAAGGCAAAGGCTGAGTGATGAAACAAAGCCAACCGTGGGAAAATCTTCAATATATTCACACCCACGAGTCAGTTATTGGTATTATACAATGCCATTATTTAAGAAAGAAATTACTTACTTTTCTTAAATAATGTATTTGCATAACAGTGTTGTGGTATTTCTTTATGTAGTTTCTGCATTATTCTGCACTTGTTGATGTACTGCACATGCATATGGGGCTTACATTTCAATGCTTACACAGTCCATCAGTGCTTTGGAAACCAAGCAACAGAGAAAGGAAGAAGATCTCCATTGCTTTTTTTTGCTTTAAAAAAAAAAAAACAAACAAAAAAAAAAACTATAGAATCTGGACAGATGTTCTTCATATTTCACTGTTGCAGTCATCACACTTGGGTTATCTGTCTGCAGGTAGCCCTCAGTCGGCCCGAATACCAGAGTCTTGGGATTTCTGTGTCAGATGCTGTCGCTTCTTCCATGATGTCAGGTCATTAGTGGTATAAAACAGGCAGCCGATGCCATTACATCAGTCTTTTTTGCCGAGAAGGAGCCCAAAGTAGAAGCAGTTCACAAGTGCCGGTCGGCCACTACCTGAAATTTTTGTTTTTCGAGTTTCAAACCTAAAGTCTTCTAAAGCTAAATACCCCATTGGGGATTCTTTTTTCTTGCTATAACCGATGTCAGAAAAAGTTAGCAGTTGCCTTGCCTGTGGAAAGCAAATACCTCACAGAGATTTTCATTCTTACTGCGTCACCTGTTTAGGCCCAGACCACGACGTCCCTCCCTGTCGAATTTGTGGCTTGTTTAACACCCAAACCATTTGTCGTCAGGCTATTTTTGTCACTAAATTCTTTCGCTCTCATTCTCCATATTCCAAAATGGCTTTGATAAGCCATCCAACTACCGATCTTCTGAAAAAGCGTAAAGATAAAGGCAGAGACAGACCGCATAGGTCCAAAACTGCTGACGATGCTTCCGTTAAGTTAGTCGCCTGTCCACCGGTACTCAGTGAGGCACCTTTGCAGCCCCTGATGCCCAGTTCTATAGATTTGCAGGCCTCTACTGAAACCTATTCGGAGTCCGGTATGCTGCAAGATGCTTCTTTGACTATGGAACCTGCAGATGTCTCTACCTTGGATGTGTTCGGAGCCGCTGTGCAGGTACTGACTTCTGAGGGTATATTCTGACCTACCAATGTTCGCATTAAACCAACAACTTCATTTTTCAGCTAAAACTACCAAGTGTCTCAGGCCCAGAGTACGTACTACACCTAGAAAACCGACGACCAAAGCACATGCTCAAGCTCCCATGCCACAAAAACAAATGCTTACAATGGCTGAAGACCTTGTCACCCTAATTAGGGAAAGCAATTCTTCCCCTGCTAAGAGACAAAGGATTGAGTTTCTTTCTGATTCTACAGACCAGGAGTCCAATGACTCTGACCCTTCTGATTACCAGGACGTATCCTTATCAACCTTTGAGGATTCAGATGCAGAGGAATCCATTCCCTCTGCCTCCCCTCCAGAGGATTTTTCTTTTGGCAAAACCTTGCATATTTTAAGAGAGCATTTCCGCTGCGAATGCCAGGACTATCCTCAGTGCAAAAAGAGACTCGGAGAATTTTTAGAATTGCCTCAGCACAGGCCTCTAGCTATACCCCCTGTTCTGGATGTTGTAAATGATGTCTTTATGGAATCCAGTGTTACTCCAGACACATTACCACCGGCCACTAGAAAACCTGACAGGTACTACAGAGTACCTGATTCTCACAAATTTCTCTTTAAGAATCCTACTGCAGATCCAGAGACCATTTCCCAGGGATCTAAAAGTATTAAGTCTACTACAGCCAAAAAACCCTACTCCTTCAAACAGGAATTCCAGAGCTTTAGACAGATGGGGTAAGAAGATATATACCTCTGCAACTCTTGCCATCAGGGCATTGAATTGCCAGTTTCACATGTTGAAGTACTAACAACATATTATGAAACTAATTAAACAAAAAATGGTGTTATTTCTAGATTGTGCAGAAAATAAAGACTTACAAGAGTTAATGCAGTCTGCAAATCAAGTTAGTAAGCATACTTTGCAATGTGGCTTTGTTGTCCTAGCAGCATTTTGCAGGGCTGCAGACACTGGGTCTGTACTGAAAAGGCATGCTTGGCTAAAGGAACAAACCTTGCCAGACCGTGTCAAATCAAAATTACTAGACGCTCCTTTAAATCAGAACCGTTTGTTTGGCACCAAAGCAGAAGAGGTTCTTAAAAAGATGGAAGAAAAAGCTAAATCTATGCAAACTGTTAAAGAATTATTACAATTGCAGCCACCTAGATTCAGTAGGCACTGGCCTTCTAAAAAACTGGTCCAAATCAGTGGACAGAGGCTCAAAAGCAAGTACTTTCCCTGCTCAATATCAGGGCCATCCAACCTGTTCCACTACAACAAAGGGGACAGGATTTCTACTCCAGACTTTTCCTGGTCCCCAGAAAAGAGGGCTGTTGGTGCCCTATACTGGATCTATCAATTCTCAACACTTTTCTGGTGGTCCCAAAATTCAAAATGCTTACCCTGCAACAGCTTCTCCCTATGCTAGCCAAGGATGCCTGGTTAGTCACCCTAGACTTAAAAGAAGTTTATATGCACATCCCCATAAGGGAGTCTTGCAGGAAATATCTACGCTTCAGGGCAGGCTCTATGCATTTTCAGTTCTCTGCACTTCCCTTTGGCTTATCTACTGCACCGAGAGTATTCACAAAGTGCCTGGTTCCAGCCATTGCATACTGTAGGCAGAGAAATATCCAAATTTTCCCATACTTGTATAATTGTCTGATTCAGGTGGACAGTCAGGAATTGCTACTTAAACACCTGGCATTTGTAAAAAGACTCCTATCTTCATTGGGGTACACCATCAACAAAAAGAAATCACAACTTGTGCCCAGTCAAAAAATTGTATTCCTGGGAGCAAGCTTGAACACAGCTTCCCAGATGGCATTTCTCACTCCAGCAAAAACAGGTCTATTTGAACAACTACTTCAAACAAATGGCCACCAAAACCCAGCTCCTCAAGGAAAATACTGCAAGCCCTAGGGTTCATGGCCTCATGCGTTCTGCTAATTCCATATGCAAGACTGCATATGAGGAAACTTCAATGGTACTTAAAAAGCCTTTGGTGCCAACATTCATAGGACCTGGAAACAATCATTCCTATCATATCTTGTCTAAGGGCAGAGTTCCTTTGGTGGGCAGAAGCATGCAACAACAACAAGGGACTGCCTTTCACTCAACCCCTCACTGTCCAAATCCTAACTACGGATGCATTAGACTATGTATGGGAGGCTCACATGGCAGGCAAATGCATTCAGGGCAAGTGGAGCCCAGGACAAATCCTCCTGCACATCAATCAAAAGAGATGTTAGCTGTACAATATGCTCTGACAACCTTCAAATATCTAATCCTTCCAGGACAGCTGCTGATAAAAACAGACAATGCCACAGTTATGTGGTACATAAACAAGCAGGAGGAAACCCATTCTTACCCGGTCTGCAGGTTAGCCATAGCCCTGTGGAACACAGCCTTGAGCAACCAAGTGCATCTACAAGCTCAATTCCTGCCAGGCAAACAGAATTTACTGGCAGATGACTTAAGCAGAAATCTCCTGGACCCACACAAGTGGAAAGTGGAGCCCAGCACCTTCAACCTTCTAATCCAGAGGTGGGGGACACCAGAGGTGGACCTTTTTTCCTCCCCCGAGAACCACCAGTTGAGCAAATTTAGCACCAGGAACTCTAACAGCAGGGCCTGGAAGGTGGATGCCTTATCCTTCAAATAGGGAAACCTCTCAATTTATGCCTTTCCATCTCTGCCCCTCCTCTCAAAGGTACTACTCAAGATCAGACAGGACAGCCCAAGGGCAATTCTTATTGCCCCAGACTGGCCACACCAGCACTGGTACCCACTCTTACACAGTCTGACAACAGTGCCACCCTGGCACCTTCATCAGACACCTTCCCTGCTATCTCAGTAGGATGGACAGATTTTGCATCCACAGCTGCAAACCCTAAACCTTGCAGCCTGACTTATCCCCTGAATACTCCACCAGCAACCCTCAGCCAACAGGTGCTGGATGTCATTTTTGAGGCCAGAAGGCCTAGAACTAGGAAATCCTATGCTGAAAAGTGGAAAAGATATTGTTCTTGGAATCAGTCTCAAGGAAAGGACACAGCAGTGCCCTCCTTACCTCAAATCCTTGATTACCTAACAGAGCTACTCCACAGAGTCCTATCCTTCTCCTCCATTAAGATTCATGCTTCTGCCATCTCAGCTCATTATAATACTGAGCCACCTCTATTCTCTCACCCTCTCATCAAACAGTTCTTGAGAGGGGCTAACAACTTAAGGCCCCCTAGGAGAGCACCCACCCCTGCCTGGGACCTTAAATTTGTACTGGAAAAGCTCACACTTCCCTCTTTTGAACCTGCAGCTTCAGCAGAGTTAAAATTTCTCTCCTGGAAAACAGCCTAGCTTTTAGCCATAACCTCAGCTAGAAGAGTGTCTGAGTTACAGGCACTAATGGCTGTGAAACCCTTCATTATTTTCCATGCTCACAGTGTTTCCCTCAGGACTAACCCTTTCTTTATGCCTAAGGTGGTCTCCAATGTGGCTCTAAACCAAGCCATCCATTTGCCAACCTTCTACCCTAATCCTCAGAATAAAGGGGAGAGGATCCTGCACCCCTTGGACGTGCACAGACAGCTCAGGTTCTACCTTGACAGGACTAAACCTTTCAGAAAATCTAACCAGCTGTTAGTCAGCTTTGCTACAGGGGCAGAGGGCAAGGCCATTTCAAAGCAAACCATTTCCAAATGGATAGCACACTGCATCCATTTCTGCTACAAGCACAATGGAAAACCTACCCCACAGGGGATCAGAACACATTCCACTGGGGCTACTTCCACCTCTACAGCATTTCTCAGGGGAGTCCCTACCAGGGACCAGGGAAGCTGGAACCTGTAGTTCTGTACACACCTTCACCAAGCATTATCACTTACCTATTTTTTCTAAATCCAGAGCTGGATTTGCTACAGAAGTCTTACAAGGCCTGCTAGCCAGCCCTAACTCCTCTTGAATGCCTCCACCCTTCCTCAGCTTTGGGAATCAACCCAAGTGTGATGACTGCAACAGTGAAACACGAAGAACATAGTACAGTTGTGTACTCTTACCATAAATGTAGATGTTCGAGTGTATTTACTGTTGCAGCCCTGGTTTCCCTCCCTCCAGCCCCCTGGTTCTCTCTATCCTTTCTGCCTATCCTCTATATGGACATTTTTTATGGCAGTGGTATTTACGTTTTACTGGTGGTGTTCCTAGCCATATACTAGCTTTCTATTTGGGGGGCTCCTGACATCTGGGGCAAGAAAAACTGATGTAATGGCATTGGCTGCCTGTTTTATACCCCTGACAACCTGATGTCATGGAAGAAGTGACAGCATCTGATGCAGAAATCCCAAGAGTCTGGTATTTGGGCCAACTGAGGGCTACCTGCAGGCAGATAACCCAAGTGTGATGACTGCAACAGTGAATACACTCGGACAGCTACATTTATGGTAAGTGTACACAACTGTACTTTTTGAAGCATGAGAGAGACAGGGAAAAATATAAAGAAAATCAGGTACATTACTTTAGTTTTGCAGTACCTGATTTTCTTTGCATTTGCTCTGCCTCCATACATACCTCTTGATGCTTTATCTCAAGAAATGTCACAAAATGTTAAATAAGGGGACATAGGTCCCTACTGTAAACACTGCTCTTATAAACCGTGAAAGCTGCTAGAATAACAGGATTTATGCTTTTGTGCATTGCTTGAAGGATATAAATTCTGAAACTGAAATGCAATGCCATTATTTAGTGACTTCACTCCTCAGTGATTTGTTTGAAAACCACAAATTTTAAGAGAGACAGACCAAAAATATGGAGCAAAAGTTTTTGGACATTGCAAAAATCTGGACGCTTGAAAAGTGTACTTCTGGAGCACATACTAATAGATGAAAGTCTAGATGCACTTCAATGACCAGATTTTTTTCTGTTGATATATGCTCAATTTACAATGAGCACGCTAGTTGGGCTGACCAATCAAGATGCACGTTTTTGCACACTAACAAGCTATCATTGTATAATTACTGTCATATTGTAATGACAAACCAAAATGCATAACAGTTTCAATAAATAAAAAAAATCAATAAAGAAATGAAGAAAAAGATATGAGAGCTGATCCCACTTGAAGTGGGTTATAGAAAATATTACTTGACATATCAATATAATGATTTTTGAAGGAAGTAGTTAAGATGGCATTTAAATCAGTAAAAATGACATACTGATCTCACATATGTAAATGTTGTGTTGTATAATTTAAGTCTTTATTAAAGGCCTGCTTTTTGAAGCATTCTAATGAATAACTTGTGATGAGAAGAGCGAAGGGTTGGCATTTGATGACCATGGGTATTAGATAAGAAAAGACCCAGGAGAACAATAGTTACGGTTAAGGACTTTGTAAATCCGTTAAAAGGAAGGCTGTTATGTGAGAGGTACACAGAGGTTTCAAATCGCACAAATAAATCTTTAGTTTTATTCTTCTAGCAAATCCTCTTGTATACCATTGCATCCTACATAATGACACAACAGACCGATCCACCCTTTTTCTTGGCATTTTACTTCTTAAAATCATAAACTTGAGCTACCTACCATGTCGGAGAACAGCACTTATTTTAGGCAATTAAGTTACACCCTGATAAGTTTGCAAAATGACAGCATTTCCCACGTCTGTCCATGCTTCACAACTGCCAGTGGGGAAACATGTTTCCCTAGAGTGGGCCCTGCCATTTGGAACCACTAACTCACAGTGATAGAAGTAAAAACTGAAGATAAACATGTTCTCAAAGACCACCTTCTTAAGGAAGTCCAGTGCACCTGCTACTATGTCACTAGTTAAAACCAGGTAACAATTCACGTTAATAATTCAAGCTTTCAGCACTGTACATATTAATGTCCTTTTCTCTGAATCTTTATGTTTCCCTATTGTGTACATGTACATTCTTGTGTATAGCTCATTTTTTTCCCCAATATATTTGTATTTGTTGATAACTCATAATTATATTATAATATATTATATGTGTACTGTGGCTCACTGAGTCTAGGTATTTTCTGTAAAGGGTCAATGGACCAGTCCAACTACCTTGTGAAAAATAGTAAGCAAGTAAATAAATACATTGCAGCAAATTAGCCAACCTATTTTTCTGAACCAGGTGGTTTCCAACAGGTACAGCTGTTTATTTTCATTAGTTAGCTGGGAGTTTCATCCTGGTCATGTGACTTACTTAGAATCCTTCATTATGCAGGTACTGTCCTCAGTGTTCAGCTGCATTTCTTTGACCATAATGAACTAGATTTACTGCTTATTAGATTAACTGCAACATAGCCAACCACACATGCAATGTCAGACAGGTGAGATAAAATTCAAGGAACTTAGTTATTTAGTCTGGCTAAAAATTCCCTGTTTAACATTTAGCTTTTTGTTATGCATTTTTGAACTATGTACAAAACTAATCTTTTTCTAGATTTTTCTTTTTAACAAAAACAATTAACCCACAGTGACTACACCCTCCCTAATCACCTAGTTTCTGGTTCATGTTGCTGCACTTTGCAGATTTTTTAAAGTAAACCTCTGATTCTTGCTGATACAGCTTGTACGGATTTTTTTTTTACAAACAAGTAAAAACAATCAGTGAAGTAATCTGAATCCAGGCAATGTTTTAAGCTGAGCATGAAATTGCCAGTGACAGTCAAAACCCATGCGGTGTATATCGCCAGGTAGCCATCTCGATCTCGCTCTTTTCCATCGCAGTCATCTTCTAAACGGCGTAACGCTACTCTTGTTGAAAGAAAAGCACAGAGTTGTAAAAGTGCTAAACATCACAAAGTGTGCACAATAGTATTGCACCTCACCATTAAAGATTAGCAAACATTGTTGCAACACATACGAATGGACCCCAGGAGTCCACTAATAATCACTCAATAAGCTTAACATCTCTCCTGGGAAAATGCTATGGGGGATGTTTACTATACTTATTAAACAATGAAGGTAATACACGACTTGTAGAACAGAATGACTGTGGCTTTATGAGAAAAAATCTACTTTTATGAACTTGGTACAGTTCTATGAAAAAGTTGTATGGAATTAGATGTTATCAGCATAGGAGTTGTGTATTTCAATCAATCAAAAGCATTTGTCAGCATTCTCCATGTAGTAGAAGTAACACAGAATATTAACCCATATATCATTGCATAGGTAGTCAGATGTTTAAATCACAGATGCCAAAGGGTCCAGTACCAGGTCACTATTCAAAATGCAGAACACATTGTGTTCTTAATAAAGGAATGGGTTTTGTCCCTAGTTTTTTCTCTGACCATTATTCAGTCTCTGTTGATGTCATAGAATTTTGTAGAAAACTTAATTTAAAATTTTTTTTCTCTGATCAGGATCATTCTTCCACTCAAAGATCTACTGATTTTATTTTTAAAAAATCAACATTTCAACCCCCCATGAATAAACATGTAGGGATCTTGCAACAAGCAGTATTGAAGGACCTACATTTTCCCCAATATGATACTAACATAGCTCAGGATAACATCACTTCTATGGAGAGACAAGCACTTTCTGAACCATAAAATTGTTATCCTTCAAGCTGATAAAGGGGGAGCGGTAGTGGTTCTCAATACTGATTATTATGTACAGGAAGGACTCAAACAATTGTCTGACACCAACTGCTACATGCACATGGGGATGGATCCTATTCTTCGATTTATACAGGATATTGATCAGTTTCTCAATGAGGCCTTACAAGAAGGAATTATTTCACAGAAGACAGTCCAACATTTGCAGGTTAGCGACCCTCAAAAACAGATTTTATATCTGTTACCTAAAATTCATAAGTCCATTACTCACCCCCCCGGTAGACCTATAGTGTCTGGTCATGGATCCCTTACAGAACCTCTATCTGTATTTTTAACACAATACCTGAAGCCATTGTTACCCATGGTTAGAGCCCGTATACAAGACACAACTGAATTTCTTAACATCATTGCTGACACTCAACTTGACCATGATTGGCTAATGTGTACTTTAGATGTGAAATCTTTGTATACTAGTATCCCACACTGGGCTGGTTTGCAAGCTTTAGACTATTGGCTCAAAAAAGCTGAACTCCATCCACCAGGATTTAACACCTTATTAGTATGTATGTCGGAGCATGTCCTCAACAAGAATGTTTTTTTCTTTCAGGGTGATTGTTATTGGCAATTGAGAGGTACAGCCATGGGAGCCTCCTTTGCCCCAATATATGCCGACTTATTTATGGCTTATTTGGAAGAATGTCTTATTTACGATCCCCTACATAACATTTATTTGGTTGAGATGGACATTTGGAGGCGTTATCTGGATGATTGTTGGATGGTGTGGCGTGCGGATTCAGAATATTTGCTGGAATTTGTTGAACATTTGAACAATAATATTTGGGGTATTGAATTCACTATAACATATCATAAGTCAACTATTGACTTTTTGGATGTTACGATATATCGTAATGAAGACAATACTCTAAACACCAAAATACACAGGAAATATCCACAATTCAACACACTACTCCACTCTTCCAGCATGCACCCACGTCACACCATCCGCAACATTCCTAAATCACAATACTTACGTATGAAACGTATCAATTCTTCCCTGAGGGATTATGATGAGGCTAAACAGGATTTGAATAAGAGATTTTTGGATAGAGGTTACTCAAACATGGATATATCTAGAGCAAGGGTGTGGACAGATCAACATGACAGACGTGATTTATTACAATACAAAAAGAAGGAGGTCACTACAGATGAAACCATCAGATTCATTACCACTTTTGGTAAAAATCATCAACTAGTTAGAAACATACTGAACAACAACTGGAATATATTATTGGCTAATGACTATTTTCGTCATACATTGACCAAACAATGTTCCATTTCCTACAGGAGGGGCAAAACTTTAGGCACATTATTCTCCCATTATAAACATCGGGACAGTGGGGGTGCTACTTATAGGCAATTGACCATTTCAGGAGATGAATTATTGGGGATGTTTCCCTGTGGTCATTGCTCCTCTTGTGGAAATGTTAATAAACTTAAACAATTTTCAAGTGCAAATACAAGCAAAATATTTGATACCCGCATTTTCGCTAATTGTTCATCTAGTTGGGTGATTTATTTGGCTACATGCCATTGTCATGCTTTTTATGTAGGTAAAACTTCACGTTCCCTAAGAATCAGAATAGGTGAACATCGTAGTGATATTCGTAATCAGAAAGTCAGTAATGCCCTATATCAACATTCCATTAAACATAAATCTGCCTAATTTATGTTTACGGTTATTGATAAGATTCAGGGGAACAGACACAATCAGTTGGGTTGGCAGAGCATTCTTAGCCATAAAGAAAAATACTGGATAATACACCTGGGGGCCTTATTTCCACCGGGATTGAATGACCATCTATAAGAAATATTATATATAAAAATGCATAATATTTCTTTTTTATCTAGATGACCATATATCTAGAGATATATATATATACTATACATCTTTATTGCAAATATATGCTTTGAATATTTATAACAATCCCATCCAGGATACTAATTTTATTGAGAAGTGTAATCCACTTAACAATGCTTTACATGCTGCACATTCGAAATACCAATTGTGTATGTCAAGTGTAATCCATTTGTTATTGGCTATTGCTGTGTATATATATGGAGTTTTTCCATTGGTGAATATGTTTTCTTTACTTTTCCTCACTGATGAAGGTGTTTTACCGAAACTAGTTTGAGGTTTCGAAATATTAGTTGCTGTATCATAGGAAGTTATATGGTGTAACTTATGCACCTAATTTATTGCCAATAAAGCTTTTGGAACCTATTTGCTGGCCTTTGTTTGTTTCCCACTATTCAAAATGGTCTGAGTCCACCTTAGGTGATCCTCGGGGGGGGGGGGGTAGTACTCCGTCCCAGTCATGTTTAATTTTGTCTTTTCACTTTTACCAACAAGTAGTACCTATTGGTTGTCTAAATATGTAGACAATATTAAAACTGAAACATTATTACTTCTATTTCTAATTACTTGGGTTTTAACTTATTCTGTGTTGGATCTGTACAGATGGGTTAATAAACATGGTTTGAATGTTAATCCAACAAAAAGTGGGGTAATGCACTTTGCCACTTTCAGAGCTAATCTAATATTCAGACTTGGTAGCAACTTCAGGAAACGACTGACTACAATGATCTGGGTGTATATATATATATATGTTCAGATTTAACATTTAAGAAAAATGCATGTGCTGTCAAGACTAAGGCTATGCAGGTGGTAGGATTACTTATAAAAAATGAAGCCAAGGTCACTGAAAGTTTTTGCAAAATGATTTACAACTTATTCCAGGACTATAACTGAATACAATTCTTTATGCTGTGCTTAGTTAAGAGGACTTTCAATTTTTGTAAGTCATTCAAAGGAAATTCACAAGAAGTATGTTATGAAAAATGGTTGGAAAAAAAAGTATCCTTTCCTCTATCCTGGCTATGAGGTAAACTTAGGTCACCTACATCATGAAGTGGTCTGAGTTCTTACAATCTAGTAAGACATGATTTGGGAGGAGATTGCTGCCAAATACACAACAATGACAAGAGCAAAAATTATTACCCAAAAGAATAGTCAGATACTGGAATAAAATACCAGTACATGTCAGGTAATGTAGTTCAACAGAATCATTTAAGAACTTATTGGACATCTGGTTTGGTTCAAACCTCTATTCATGACATATAGTATCTGAATTGTGAATGTTGTTTGGCATCTGCATAGTTATTCTAAACTATGAAACTATGAAGTACTTGCTAGACTGTAACTTCTTTTCTCTGAGCAGCAAGCTTTTTACTGGAAATACAATTTTCTCTGTCCTGGTTATCTTAGTTGTCAGGTTAAGAAATCTTGCACATGTTAAGTGGCAGATGCTCATAGTTTGTAGTTTAAAAGATTGTTTTTTATCTTAAGTAAGCATTCCAATATTTTTCAGTCTGAAGTTCATGCTAACACAGGATGGACTACAGAAGGTATTGGAAAGGAGTATATTATGAGTGGTGAAGCCGCATGTCATTAGAGAAATTTCCTACCACTGCAGTACCTGATTTATTATGGATTTCTGACACTACACCCCCACACTCATCTGTTAAGCATTTCTATTACTTTTATGAACAATTGATTTACTGTATTAAATGCCTTGACAAAGTCCATGAAAACAGCAGTAACCACTCCAACCTTGTACAGTTCAGTTCATAAAAGCTGATAACTATAAGTAGTGTCAATGTACTCCATGGTCAGATCTGATAGCATGCTGACTGTTGCTGGTTATATATTAATTTTACATAACAGGAAGAATACCGTCTGTCTGTTATAATTTTCTCAAGAAATTTGAACAAAAGAGAATAGAATATATCTGTCCAGACACATGCAACAACTAGAATGTCCACACAGATTCTTTACTAAAAGGATACAAGGTCTCAACAACATGCCCTGCATGGACTGACTCAAAGCCCTGTCACTATACTCAGTATCCTACAGACTGCTAAGAGGTGACCTGTGTCTGACATACAAGGCATCCTCTGATCCATTACTGATGGATTTACTGTACAATAGCAAGTCAAATGGCATGAGAAATACTTGATCTAGACATCTAAACCTCTTCTGCAACATCAGCAGAATGGTTTGGAGGGATGATATTGCTGCTATGGAACAGACTCCCCATCCACAAAAAAAAAAAAAACAAAGTTCATCCCTGTCCATTTTCAAGTACAACTTAGAGATCTATGTATGGGACACAAAACATTTACCCCAGGATTGCCCCCAGTACTACAAATGGTCTGATGCAGCTCCTAAATGCTTTATCCCATGCATGAGTCTCATTAAATGATCTATGGTATGATCCCAGTTATTTTCATAACGGGTAATATATAAATAGCAATCATGGAATGGGTAAGGCCAATCTATGACTAAATGGGATACATTCATTTGAGCACAAAAAGGGAAATTAGCAAGGCTAAAAATGACCTGCAAGGACATTTAGCCTAGTACTTACCAAAGGACCTATAATAGCATAGATTCATAGGTGCTTACAAGGCTATTTATCTTTGAGGATCTTAAGAAGCTTAACCTTAAATTTACATGATATTTTTTGCTCTTGTATTTTGTATATGAATAACCCAGAGATGGGACAAACAAGGATATTAATAATTGATATGTTGGGACATTTACATGTTTCCTCAATGCATTAGGGACATGGGTGCCAGACCATGGTAAATTTGTGGACACTCATCCATTCATTCAAGTTATTTTTTAATAAAGTAGTATATAAGTGGTGGGGGGACTTCCATGGTGATGCAGCGGTAGCGTTGTTGCCTCACAGTAAGAGATTCTCCAGTTCGATTCTCAGCTGGAGTGCGGGGGGGTGCCTTCAATGTGGAGTCTGCATGTCCTCCCCGCGGTTGGGTGGGCATTCGAAAGACATGCGTAAATGGGCGTGCCTTCATTGAAGGTTGAACATCGAGCTGGCACCTCGGCGTTTGTGAAAATCTAATGCCAATCATTAGCGGACCGGCGTTCCGCTGTGGCAACCCCTAACCGGGAAAAGCCGAAAGACAGCAACAACAAGTATATAAGTGGTATTTTTTGTAAAACAAACTCTCTCTCCAGCATGTTCTATTTATTTTGCAAACCAAACTGAGATCTCTAGAGTGGGCATTTATACCACCACTGTACTTGTGAATATATAATAGCATGCTGAAACAGGGTCTGTTGAGGCTCTATACACAAGGCAGAGGTCACCTCTCATTAGTCTGTCTGATACTGAGAAGAGGGACAAGGCTGTAAGATGGTCTGCATATTTTTTATGATTTTTTAAGTTACAAAGCATTGTTGTCATCATCAAGGGATGGAAAAGACATTACAGGAGTCCAATCATTTCTCTGGATGATATACCCACATTCTTCGTCATTGAAGCATTTGTAGCTTCACACATTTAGTAACAAGAACACATGGCATTTTGAGTAATTTCCATATTATGTAAACAAGTGTTTGCTTGTTAAGTAAATCAGATGTCATTTCTACTATATAACCAGGCTTATAAAACAGAACATAGTCTGCAGTTAAGTTATTTCCATTGGATATAACTGGGCTAAAAAAAACAACAGAACATAGTCCATGGTTAATTCCTTCCCACTGCATTCATAATTTTTAGACTGGTAGCTGGTGTAGAGGATTAAGAACCTGTTAACAGGCCATTTCCTGTGGTCAGTTGGAGGAAGGTTTGATTTCCACAGCCCCCATTGCATAACTTAGTGAATCTGAGCAAGTCATTAACTAGACACCGCTCCTGATGCTGAGTCTGAAAAGCATCCATGGAGAGCAGTGCTCTACCTGGAAAATAAATGCAAATAAATAAATTACTGGCATGAGTGATTTTTGTGATAGACCACTATTAATTTTATGTGAAATGGAGTATGGTTCTAGGATGCTTGCTCAGGTAAATTCAAACATCCAAAATTTAGAAGTAACATCTTCTGTCAATCATTGCAAAAAAAGTGTACTCTTGAAGTAGTAAATTTTGAGGCACTTTTATGATATTCAGCAGGACTTTTCATAATAGATATGAGTAGGGATTATCTAGCGGGTAAACGGAGGGAGTAACTATGACTCTCTTAAGGTAGCCAAATGCCTCGTCATCTAATTAGTAATGTGCATGAATGGATGAACGAGATTCCCACTGTCCCTACCTACTATCTAGTGAAACCAGAGCCAAGGGAATGGGCTTGGAAGAATCAGCAGGGAAAGAAGACCCTGGTAAGCTTGACACTAGTCTGGCACTAGAGCAATCTCAGAGATGGCATATATTACTAGCAGAGGTGGGGGGGGTGCAGATTTTGTTGTTGTTGATATTTGTGTCTTCAAGCACTTATGCTCAATCACATGAAGTATGATATGTTGTCTGGCCAGGCAAGAAACATATATCCATGAGTACATGTTACATAATCATAAGCACCCCAGAATCATTACAAAAGTTTAAACACTATGAAAAAACAACACATTTACAACTGTCAGTAGTAGAAATTAGGATTAGAGAAATAACAGAAGACAAATTGATTATAAAGGATGATAAAATGTTGTTAGCATAGACAGTACATTATTATGATTGACAGGGACCTGATGGCACATCAGGGGAAAAAGTACAGAAATAACTGCAGTTAGTAAGGTGGTACGTCAGGTTATATTTACCTATCTATTATGTAATATTGTTATGTATATCTGTGTTAGCTGCTTGAATTATGTGTATTTTGATGATGTGGGATTTGATGCAGTGGTAATTTGATACTTTGAAGTAGACCCGTGTATTTGCAGGTATTCCTTTGATATAATTCCTAGAACTACGCAATAGTTAAAAAGCTAATAAAACAGGACAAATTTCAATACTACCAGTCTGCCCTAGACTCCTCCCAACACAACCCCAAACAATTCTGGTCCTCCATAAACTCCATCCTCCACCCAGGTAAAGTCAGTACCCCTCCTCCTAACATCCCTCACTCCTCCAAAAATATTGCTACCTCATTCAACACAAACTTCACACAAACCATACTATCACTAGCTAAACAACACAACCCCCCTCCCCTCCAACACACACCTTCAACTAGTAATCTCCCCACTGCCTTCTCTTTTTCTCCTCCAACATAAAAAAACTCTTAACTAAACTTAAGCCCACCAAATTAGCAGCAGGCAACCTCCCAAGTGAATACCTACAAATCGCAGCTGATGCTCTGGCCTACCCAGTATCCATCTTGATTAACCAATCTCTGTCAGAAAGTTACATTCCCACACTGTGTAAAGTATCACATATACTTCCCTCCACAAGGGCGGCCCCTCCACAGAACTAACCAATTACCTCCCCATAGCTATTCTCTCTCCACTCTCCAAAATATTAGAGAGAGATGCATACATTCTCAGGTCTCAGACTACCTCCTTACTAACAACCTCCTTTCCAATACTCAGCATTGCTTCCGACCAAACCATAGCACCACCACTGCCTTACTCTCCTTTACTAACACTATCCTTCAGCATAAAAACAATGGCTATCTCTCCTCTGCTACTTTCCTAGACCTATCTAAAGCATTTGACATGGTCCCACACAAACAACTCATCTCTGTCCTCAATAACCTATCATTCTCTCAATCAGTCACCAACTGATTTCAGAGTTACTTGTCTGACCGCCAACAATCCATTGTATGGCAGAATGACATATCTCCCCAACTACCTGTCTCCATAGGGGTTCCCCAAGGATCCATCCTTGGACCCCTACTCTTCTCTGTTTTCACCAATAATTTAGCCTCTGCCTACAAACACAGCACACTCATACAATATACAGATGACTCAACCATCATCTGCTCAGTCCAGTCCCTACCCAAACTGCAAAATGTCACACAGGAAACCTTTTCCTCTGTTGAAACTTGGTTATCCGATGCCCAATTAATACTCAATCCAAACAAAACTAAACTACTCATCTTCCAACCCACCAAACATACTCAAAACAACTCTCACTTTAACATCACAGCAAAAGACAACACCACTATATACCCAACGGAACACACCAAATTGCTTGGAGTGGAAATAGACAATAAACTAAAATTTGACATTCACATATCCATGACCATAAAAAAGTCCTCAAAAAACTAGGAGCGTTATACAGAAATAAGCAACTTCTCACCAAAGCAGCAAAGATTTCAATAGCAAATTCCCACCTTATCTCCACCCTGCTTTATGCCTCTCCAATATATACCAACCTAAGGCAATGCAATCTAAACAAGCTAGAGACCTGCTACAACAAAATCACCAAATTTGCCACAGGGACATCCTACCGTAGTCACCACTGTCTCTCACTTGCTGAAATGGGCTGGCTTGAACTCCCTCACCTCCTTCAATGGTATCAACTATCACTCGCCCACAAACTAGTAAACCATCCACTAAATGTCCCATCCCTCCAGAATTGACTCCAACCCTATCGCACCACCAGACCACTAAGATCCAGCAACAAAAATCAGTTGCAGATCACTAAAGCCAATAACTCTGCTGGTGAAGCACTATTCTCTTGCGCCATAGCCAAATTATGGAACTCCCTCCCACCCACAATTACCTCCGTACCATCATGCACCCACTTCAAAACTTTACTAAAAGTGCACCTAAAAACATGCTGGCTATGCCCTTGCAACTCCCACTCTAATAACACCCACCTCATCCAACCACTACCTTTCTTTCCACCCCACTAACTACCTTGATTATAGCAAGCTCAGATGCTCATAAGCCTAGTACTTATTATACAGCAGGAACTTCTTATAGTAACATTTGTTAATGTCTGTTATGTACTTCGCAGATAAAGATTCTAGTTGTCTACTGATGTACTATGTTCTTCATCTGTAAATATGTTTGTAATTAATTGCTATGTTAAATTGTTAATCGCTTTGTAATCCAATGTAACTACTGTCTGTTTATTTTAACTGTGGAGCTTTTCTCCCTGGGCTTCCACTGAAAATGGACTTATGTCCAGTCGGACACTCCTGGTCAACAAATGTAAATAAATAAATAAAAAAAAAATACATATTCTGAGAAAGTTAAGTGCCAATTCCTAGTACATTGAGATTGAATCACTGAAAATGTAATCTTTCATACATTATCTGAGCTTGCCATTTTATTGAATATTCCCTTTACTCTGAGGTAACACAATCTTGGAGTTGGTATGAATAAGTTTGGGGTGTGTGGAAAGGCTTGATCTCACATTGGAGGGTGCAGGGGGAGACCCCATGCATAAAATAAGTTTAATGGAGAACAGCAATGCCTGAAATTGACTGTTCTTTTGTATTTTCAGGCATTTATTTTCATAAACACATGGCAAGTACAAGTCTCAGAACTACACCAGGGAGGCACACTGATGACTTTGTAAGATAGTGACATGGTGTAGGGGAGTGGCTATAAACACATAAGTGGAACTTAACTGAGAAGTGATTAGCAAAGTTCTATTTTAAGAGTGTTAGCATACCTACTACTAGTGAGTGCCCAATTACTGTACCAGTAAGAGTGCTGTAAACATTTTTGAGAGTTGATAGGTGGTGATAAAGGATAAAAACAGACTTTTAATAAAAAAGAGAGAAAGGAGACATGGAGCATATCAATAGTAGTAGTACTATTTTAGGGCAGTGCAGTGGTGGAGCTGTTAGCATTGTTGCCTCACAGCAAGAGGTTCTCTGTTTCAATTCTTGGCTGGGGTGCCTTCTGTGTGTAGTCTACATGTCCTCCCTGTATTCGCGTGGGCTTCCTCCATGTGGTCCCGTTTCCTTCCACATTCTAAAGGCATGCAGTAGGTGGACTGGACACTCTGAATTGGCCCTAGGCATTAGTGTGTGTGTGAATGTGTGGTACTCCTTTTGAGGAGGGTTGGGCCTCGGGCTAGCAACCTGACCCCATAGAACCTGTAACTGCTTCAGAAACAATGAGTGCTTGTTGCCCAATGTGCTGAAAGGCACTGTGTAGATCCAATACAGTGTACTAGTCTAGATTGTTTAAGTGCATTTAGAGGATGTTTTTGAAATGCATATGATAGGAAATGTTACATTCCTTGTTTGGAGGTAGATTCCATAAGTGAAGGGGGATACTATGAATGCTCTGTTTTCTGCAGAAACATTTACTTTTCATCTATATAATTCTGTTTCCTTATTCACTTATAATATGAGATTTACTCTAATAGTTTGTAGAAGTTTATGGGCTGGAGGACACTGCATCTCTATAGAGAATTTTTTGTGGATATGCCACTGACATAGCCAGGTTGTTTAGGCAATCTTAAAAAAATGGCTTTATCACAAATTCATGCTTTCTAACACAAATAACAAAATGTTTATGAACAGAAACATTCTTTTTTTTTGTAATATTTCAGAAGCTCATTATAGATGATTTGTTTTACTGAGCACTTAATTACCTTGGATGCTAGGTGTTAATTAGCCAGGATAATAAATGATTATTCCTGTAAGGTACTCCAAGAAGGAAAATCCGCATTTTAATTTCTTTGCTAATCTCTGGCTAGATCCCTCTGTGGTCATAACCGAGGGCACAATAAACATATACATGATAGAACACCATAAAATAAAAATCAGAAGTATATAAGTTAGTAGTATACTATGTACACTAACAATAACAACAAATAAGAACTAGACTCACTTTTTGAGTGATCTTGGTACCAGAAGAAGTTACAGTTGATGATGTATTGTTTATTCAGTAAATTACCATTTTTTGTGGGGAAAGTCTGATTGTTATTTTATAAGATAAAGCAATTATGTTATTGTGTGTATTCAGTGTTGCTTACCACAACCTGTATGGACCAAATAAGTGACACAACGTGTTTTATTGCAGAATGTTGCATATCTGCATGCAAAACTCCATGTACTGTAAAGAATCTTGAATTGCTCTGAAGGTGAATTTCTTGGCATCCACATATCAAACACACAATAACCTGGTTATGCTCTGAGACTCAGTCATAATCCTCTGTATTCTTTCCTGTAACTGATTAACAAAATTAAGTGATACTTCTGTGATTTTCATAAAAGCTTTATAGGAAGGAGGGCAAACTGAGTTTTGCCAGTAATGTTTCTCAGACACCGTAGAATGTGGTAAAAAAATAAATAAAAGAACAGAAATGCCTACCTGAGGAGGGAGTCATGGGCGTGGCCACCAGTCCGCTGACATTGAAAGCTGCCATCTGCTGCATCTGTGCTGCTGCTATTGCTGCCATCGGGTTTAGACATGTTCCCTGTGCTGCCGCCATCAGTGCCGCCTGCTGCTGCATGATCTGAAAAAAAAGGAGATATTCTTCCAGACTTGTGAAGCATTGCCTCAACATTCTTTTCCATCCCATCTTGACATAGACTTTTGCAATATTTTCTTTAACTTTATTTAGTTCACATTTTTGGAACAAAACTTTTGGAGAAAGAAGCCTCATTGTGGAACAATGTAGGCTACTATTATACTTCACAGATATGTTTAGCTTTGTTTCTTTTTTTTATATTTTTGTCTGAAATACATAATCCTGTTTCAGTTTTGACCATTCCTTCTACTTTTGTTTAATTCATAATAAAATGCATGAGATACCCCTATAATGTTACTCCTCTAAACTGTCACACCACTTGAAGTAGCTTACATTTTAAAGTTGCAGCTAAGAAAATGAGAAAGATGTTTCAAAGCCTCTTTACATCTTAAAAATGATATATTTTTCTTAATTTTTAGATCTGACTTCTGAGTTGTTGCACCTCAACATGCCACTAGCACTTATATTCTTGTCAGTCATGATTTTGCACCTCATTTTACAAAGTCAGCGACTGAGATTAAAATTTATCACTTAGCTCTGAGTTATACTCCAAAGGGGTTCTCATCTTTTGCTGTACCACATTAACCAGTTCAGAGAGTATATGTGTGTGTGTGTTGTGTGTGTGTGCGCACGTGTGGTGATGGGGGGGGGGGGTAGGAGTGTAAAACAGATTCCTCATGAATAACTAATTAGCTGGAAGTTGATTTACTATAGCCACCTCCAGCTGTGTGAACTATTGCTCCCTGCAACCAGAAATGCAAGTGACATCATTCTGGGGGCATGGCTACAATGGGAGCTTGGTGTAATGGTGGGTGATATAAATTTTTATTTACAAATGAATTAATAGCATGAAAACGTTTTTGTCAAACTTCCTGTAGCTGTATAGAACAACCACAGCAACAAAATACCACTGGGCTGTCTTGTGGGCTATGAACATAAAAGTGATGTTATCTACTGGAAATGGTAGCCAGCAGTTGTTTACTGAATTTTGCAATTTGCCCAAATCAAAAACGAAGTGCAAAGAGCATATGCTAAGTCACAATCTGTATAAACAAAGCAGGAGCAAGTTTTTTAAATCATTTTCAAACATTTTGCCCTGCATTTAACTTCAAATACCCCTTGTGGCTGTGTAAGTATTTTTCAGTTCCCTCCAAGGTATCCTGTATCAGTATTATATTCTATTGCCTGTCACTAATTTCTCCAAGTCTTTTAGCTTTCTAATATCATGATGGCAATGGACCCTATTCCTAAGTGAAAGTATGATTAAAGTTTGTGAAGTTAGTATTGTTTCCATCTTTGATGTGAACCAAAAGTAGTCTCCGCAGCACCTGCAATGCACCCAGAATCGCCCCCTTCTGTAGTATGAGAGGATCAGTGCTAACAATGGTACAGTGCAAGGGAAATGCACTAAACTCAGTCATCTACAGGCCACGCTTCTATAACAAGATCTACCAGTGGAAACCAATGTGCAGTAGGTCACACTGGGAATATCCTGATTTGCTAAATTGCTCAGATTGTAAGCAGCTACTCAGAATTTTGACGCTATAAGGTCAGTATGTTATACTTTTGTGCCAAAGAATATTTGTTATGGTAATCTTTTGGCCAGTATAGTTGTAGAATGTTATGAATACTGGTAAGATTTAAGGCTTAAGGTCCTTCATTGTCAGACTGGAAGCACAGAAACTGTCACCAGGTTCCAGATTTGCCTAACATCAGTATTATAAATCTACTGGGCAGAAGTGATATTCAAACTCTTGAGACAAGAGCTTCCTGCATGTGAAAACATTCACTTAAAAATGTCTGCATAAATATCATGTTAATGGTTCTAACTTGAATGGTAAAGGCAATCTTTTTAATTGCAGTCTGTTAATTATAAAATGTTATCCACAAAGTCTGACAGTTTTCTCTTTCAACAAAACATGTTTCTGCGACTGTGACTAGAAAATACAGAAATTCATTAATATGGCAAAAAAAAAACAAAACAAAAAGTGTAAATTTTGCTCGTCTCACAGGATTGCACTTAATTTACGAGCTGAGGCAATTAAAACAACTCATATTTAATAGTAACAACATCTTTTAGTCTGTGAGAAATGCCTTTATTTTAAAACATGAACTTCACATAAACTTTTACTATGCAAGGACTAAAAAGAATGCACTACTTTAAAACTAGTTAGAATGCAAAATCTCCACATCTGACAGCTCTGGTTTGTATATCTTGATACGGTATTGTTTTGCTGTAAATATATTTTAATAATTACTGTAGTGTTGCTGAATCATTCAGAGACATAACTGCATTTCATTTGTCTTCTTTTCTAGATACAATCTGAAGAACTCTGATTTAGCACTGTTTACTGACCTAGCAGGAAACAAATCTTCTGCACATCAACAATGTCTTAATGAGCGTAATGAAGGGCTTAGTGCGTAACAGAAACAATGACCTGTACAGAAAAGTGCTCATTCGTAGTATTTATTCTTTCAGAAGCAATTTGCATTGGCAAGCCTTGTTATAGGACTTTTGAGAATAATTTGCATAACGCATGTAATTAAGCTTGGCTTACTAAGGGACCTGATTTAAACGGTGATATAATTTCAAGTGCTCAGACAACCAAGCTCCATTGTCCTTATCTAGCAGTCAAGAAAATATGCTGACTTAAAAAAAAAAGCTGCTGGTTTTCTTTCCACTGAAGATGTCCACTTAGAATCATTTGACTTAATATAAATATGCTGCATGTAGCAAAAAATACTGCTGTCTGTAATAGTTTAGCAGAGGAGATAACTGCTAATGATATTCATTCTGTAGTCTGATGCTGATTTCCGTAATCTTTGTTTGCAGATTCTGTACAAGTCTCTATATCAGACAGTAATTCTGTGTTGTCTTTGAAAAGTCATGTGGTTGCCAACTGGGCTTAGCTGGTTAACAAGTAAATACGTTCTAATTTTAGACTGCAAATATGTCATACTGCAAATCTACAAACTTACATTACAGTATTGTAATTGTAATGCAATGCCAAAATTTGTATTTCTGAACTCTTACATCCTGGTGTCATACTTAACAACATTTAGAGAAGGAAGGTTGTCTTCTAGCTAGATCTGAATTAAGTTTGAGACTGCCTGAGACACAGACCAAACAGTTCTAAAGGTCTATGGAGTATGAAACTTTTTTTCAGACATGGCAAGCACTGGATCTGCTGTGATTCAAAAAGAAACATGAAAAATAAAACAGGCAATTTGAAAGAAATTATCCAATTACATGAAAGAGGAGACCACTTAAATATGTTTGCAGGGGCTTTGATTCAGACAGTTGTAAGGGCCAAAATGTGTGTATTTTATTCCACTCTCCATTTCCAGTCCAGTCTATGACTTCTTGCTTTTCTCCCAGTCATCACAGCTGTCCAAACTTGGATCCCTCCAGTACTCCTGCCAAGCTGCCTCCATCATAGCCCTCTCATTGGGAAGGCTCCCCAACTACTCAGGGAATTGACCTCCATTTGCTGACTTGTAATGCTTGGGGAGCATGGATCCCATAAGAGGCACAGGCATGGTGCTGGGAGCCATCATGTACAATGCTGTTGGTCAAATGTCTGTTGCTCTATTGCCCCCCCCACCATGCCAACATTTGCTGTTCAGCTGGCTGACCAATGAGGAGTAGCAAGAGGATGCGTCCACCCAAGGACCCTACAGTGGGAAGCCTCCTAGCCTTCCCACATGAACAGCTTGGCGATATCTCACATTATAAAATCCAGCCAATGCCCAATAAGCTCCATCCCCCAGGAGAGGCAAACCCTCCTCTCTGTCTCTTCCATCGACAGTGGTGGCATCAGGTTCCTTTTGTTATGAGGCCACAACATGGGCACAGTAGCTAGCTGGTGGAGCATGTAAAAATGAAGAAAATGTGTAGTGTGTGTGTGTGTGTGTGTGTGTGTGTAATGAAATAACTAGATGAAATATCAGAGTAACTATTTCAGAATAATTTGTCATGACATTAAGTTACTAAACAATATATTTACCCAGTAATTCTGTGTATAATTAAACATTCTATCTTAGTAGACTGACCAAACAAATCTTTGAGTACAATACACTTGTTTTTTCTTGATCTATATATCTATGCAAGCAGATAACCTTCATCTTTATCTTCTAAATCTCTTATGAACAAACCTGTAATACACCCTTCCTCTACCACCATGAATAGACATAGGCAAATTGACTGTTATAGTTTTGTGCTTATCTAAAAAGGGCCCTCTGGCACATATTTCACAAAAAACAGCTTCATTTATTTGGTATCCTGATGACAGCCTGTTAAAAGACAACAAATTATATAAACAACAAAGCGTTTATACAGTTAAAAATTCACAGGACAACCTCTACAAAAGTATATGGTACTGATCCCATACCTTGCTCCCTATGCCCAAATCACACATTCATCCCTTAAGCCTCCCAGTTACTTCCTAAACCAAAGACTCCCAGTTACTCCCTAACTTTAACCCAAACTGTAAGACTTCCAGTCAATCCTTAATACTAATCACAAACCCTGTTCCCCAATTCTAATTCTAAAGCTCTTTGTGACCCTGAAACGCAACTAATAAACTTCCACTAACTCTCTACCCCACCAGCCCACAGCTGCAATAACGTACCTTGCTTGCTATTCAGTATGCGTTCACATTGCAGCTCATGTAAGCTGCTTGAGACATGGGTACTGTGCTCTAACACTGTGGTGTCTGAACAGATGGGCCTTGGGCTGATGAAGCAGATCCCCTTATCTACCGTTTCTCATTTCATTCTGAGTCTGATGAATCATTTCTTCTATAATGGCTACAGTTTTTTCTATTATCACTTTGATAACTCATAATCCATATTAGTTAAATACTGCAAATACTATCTAAAGTAATTAAATCATGTTCATTTAATGCACACTTCACATCATTTGAAAGTCATTAACATAAATATTTATTTATTTGAAATTTGTTAGCTAGGAAGGACAGCTGATCTAAAAGCCCTGTTTCAGCTACAAGCCAGGTCAGACAAGCAAATTCATATACACAGATCAATTAATTTAGAAGCAATTAATACAGCTACATAAAACAACAAATAAAAAATCTAAGCAGTGACATTATATGAAATAGAGATTGGGTAATATAAGTTTGGCATCAAGTTGAGCATCATATTATATTATTTAAAATGTGCACATAGTTTAAGAGACAAAGTAGCCTTCTTAAGTTTGTAAAACTGAAATTTAAATTGCATGGGGAGTATGTAACCATCATGACAGGAGAGTCATAAAGTAGGTAGGTAGTAAAGGTCATGTTTTTCAAAAGATGGGTACTGATATTCTTTTTGACAATGACTTTGGTGGGATTTTTTTTTTAATTACATGAAATTATCTGGAATCCTGATACCAATGATGGTATTCCAGGAAGCAGGGGGCAAATTTGCTAAATGATCTTTTACAGATAGAAAGAATGAAAGGTGTCGGAAGTTGTAAGGCAGCAGAGCTGTGGAGTGCACAGAAGGGCTGTACTATCTGCATCTTCTTTAGAAAAGGTAGACAATAGCTAAGATGAAGGATTTTTTAAAGACACATTTAATGCCTGTATTACTCAGGTATATATAACTTACATTGTGTAGATATTTTATATTACAATCCTCAGCAATATCTAAATGATTAAGCTTGGTAGTCAAAGTTGATTAAGAATGATAATCTTAAAACAGCTCCATATATACTGACTAAACAGTTTGCTTAAAATATCTCTGTATGATGCAGTACAACTTATATTTTTTGTTTTCTCTCTGTTTTTGTCTGTATCCCTTGTCACCATTGAAATAGGACATTAACTATGGATATAACATTTATATGCATTCAGAATGAATCTGACTTTATTTGTACTGATTTATCAGTACCAAAAGGTTGCAACTGATAAGGGTTGGTATACCAGCTAACCCACTTGATAAACAAGATAAATAATAAATAAAGTGAATTGGTGGAGCAGTAGTAGAATTCTTACCTGCCATGCAGAAGGCCAGGGTTCGATTCATGGCCAAAGCAGAAGGGCACTTTTAGTCTGGCATTTAGTGCACAGGACTAATGCTTTGAGTTGTTAATAGCCTGTTTCCTGTTCCAAGGGTACACAGTCTGAATTCTTCCACCTTCATGTGCTTGCTGAGCGAACTTAAGCAAATCACTTAACCAGACAATGCTATGGGGCAGTTATGTATTTGGGCTCGTTAATGGTCTTCTGGACCACATGCCTAGTAATGACCTATGAACCTAGAAATAAATATTACAACCACTGCTTTCCTATATTGATTACTGAGAATGTACATTTCACATGCGTCTTCTTTATTTATTTTTAAAGATAAATACAGAAATCAAAAAGACAGAAATTAATATAAAATATTACAATAAGCAAAGAAGAAATATTTCAGAAATCCATCCATGTGTGTCATCAATCTGACAATGAAACTGAAAATAGTGTAAATGACTTCCTTTGCTTCAACATGCATCTGTTTTGCAGTCGTGGTGGATATAGCGATATTAGTTTGTAATTAAGTAAATCTAAGACAAACAAATTTAAGACTCCATATAGCACTTATTGAGTCACTAAATGGATAAAATAAATATGTTACAAAACAATCAGATAAATACTGGTGATAAGCAGCTTTGATCAAAAGATAAGATCAGATCAAAAAGCAGTATGTTAACAACTTTACATATGCTAATGTATGGTAATCATTTTTTTCTATCATTTATTCAGTGCCTTAAAGGTATATATTTTAGTGTATTTGTATAAGAAGATTAACATTTATATTGTGGGATATGTCAGCTCGCAATATAATCTGTCAGTGATGCTCTCTTCTTATGTTTTTCCCCCTAGTTTATTAGTTAAATCTGCATCACTACCAGTTGATTTGGGTGTATGTTATCTAGCAACTGAAGTACAACTTCTGCATGTCACTTTGTAGCCACATTATATTTTTGAAAAGTATTAAATTTCTGTTTTTATTTGATGAAAAACAGGTGCACATATATTCTCTTTCTCTTTTATCTTCCAGACTGTCTCTCTACTATAAAAAGCAGTACATTTTGTAAATTATCCAGATATGCTACATACTGGTTCTTACAATTAATATAGCCTTTAAGGTTGTATTTATGACTACTTTCAGACTGGATGTATCCTTACATTTTACTTATAATTTGCAGTGTGGCATGTGCAACATATATGTATCCATTAGTAATATTATTACCGTCACTGACCTGTCTAACATAGATATCAATACTTCCTTCTTTCTTTCTGATACACAAATGGAGGATTCTCACCAATCTTCTGTATATGTTGTGGATCAACAAATACAATATTCCAGTTATCTAATCATATTATTTTAATATGAAAGTCATCCACTGAAACTTGCAAAGCAAATTAGCTCTTAAATGTATTCACATTTTTGACATAGACTGACTACTGAAAGTTTTACTTGATAAATAAGGGACGTATTTGTTATACTGATTGTTCATTGCATCAGGAGTAAATTTATCAAGTGTACCACTTTTATATCTATTTTTGATTTCTCTAAAGGCACAACCTTGTGCTGCCAGCTAAGAGGCTTGAAAAGCTGTGAATTTATGCTATTTTTTGTATTGTAGAGTGTAAACTAGTTGTGTCTATACTTATTCATTTTAACAAGTTTATTATGTATATTTCTGTGTAAAACATCACTTTCTTGTAAACAGAGGTGTCAGTAAAATTAACTGAATTCTTATTTAACAAGACATTACTGGAATTTTTAAAATACCAAAAAATGTTTGCAATGTATCATCTGTTTCCTTCCATAGGATAAATATATTTGCAATAAATCATTAAGTAAGTCACCATGTCCATTCCAAGTGCATCAACATAAGTGTGACGGCATTACTCATCTTTTTCATCTTCCTCAAAGGATGAAACTCCAAATAGTGTGGCATAGTGAGTTTATTATTAATGGCCTTGGCTACCATTTCATAACCTATATTTAAAATGGATACTAGATAGTAAGACTCAGTGTAATAAAAATACTGGCCATTTGCATGGAGTTTCAAAGTTGCCATCCAGGAATACTGTAGGGCTCCATGCTACCTATCATAACAGTTTCCAAATGATTGGTGCAAGAAGGCCATCTAGGCTTGTATCTTTACTGTTTGTAACACTCTTATGACCCTGAACCATTCTCTTTAGCAAGCTGGATACAAAAGAATGTCTGCTTTCTTTTGTGGTGTGCTGTCTATCCAGTCATTTATATTCTGAACATACACAGATGATTTTCACATTATACCACTCATATAAGTATTTCTTTACATGTTCTTTTTATCAAGTCCATTATATTACTTCTATCAATGAGTTTTGCTTAGTCATCATCATGATGGAATTAATGTTGTTTTCTCCTACTTGGATATCTATAACTGTTCAGTTTTAATTTCAATTGTTTTCTTCTGTATTCCATTCTTTCCATGGGCCTACATATTTTTATACTTAAGATACAATAATTTATATATACATTTAAGGATTTATTATGATTCTTTCTTTGATCAGCTGAATATTTTGCTTGTGCTATTATAATCAAATCTCAAATATAATCAAATATCAAATATATTCAAATACTACTACCTTAAAAGAGTTCTATATGGTGATAATGACACAGGTTGACTTTCAGTGAATTTTCAATTAGTCTCAATAAAAGCTCGAATTTATCTTACAAAACCAGGATCATACAGCCGTTCAGTACTCAAGTTATACTGATTATTCCAGTCATCTTCTCAGTAGACTATAAATTAACTGACAGTAGCCTGTGTTCTAAAGAAAGGCAATCACTTATTTTAATTCACTTTCATTCATTTCCTGCAAAGTTATAGGATACAAAGTGATAATTTAAATCTATGAAATACATGCATATATTCCATTAGCTATTGTTTACCTATTGTCAGTAGGTCATCACCATCCTCATCATCATCATCATCATCATTATCAATCCCCTTTCTCCCATTTTCTACACGGGGTGGGGGTGTCGTCTTAACTGTCACCATGTCTCTTAATTCAATGCTATACTCACACCTTCTTCGACACTCATGTCTGACTATCGCAGGTCTTCTCTCACACAATCCATCCACCTGGATTCCCTAAGTTCCTCTTACCTTCTTCCTGTTTGTTCCAAATCTTCTTCACCCGACTGTCTTCTGCTTATCTGCACATGTGTCTCAACCACTGTAATCTGTTCTCTTTGATCTTTTCTGCAATTGGAGCTACTTTAGCTTCTGCTCTTATAACCTTATTTCTTCATCTGTCCCTCAGTGTGCATCCTACCACCCATTTCAGGCACTTCATCTCCATCACATCTAGCTTCCTCATCTGCGCTGCTTTTACTGACCATTTTTCTGTACCATACAGTAGTACTGGTCTCACCACTGTTTTGTATACCTTACTTTTCAGTTTCTTTGGCATTCTTCTGTCATACACTCCACCTTTTACTCTATGCTAGTTGGCTGTAGCCCCTCTCATTCTAGCTTTGACCTCTTCATTCAGACAGATACTTAAAACTATTAACCTGTTTCACTATCTTTCCTTCAGTCTCAGTTCTCAGCTTCTTCTGATTTCTGCAATTTGTTGCCATTACCACTGTCTTATCTGTACTTAGATTCATCCCATGTGCCTTCAGTTTTGCATTCCATTCCCCAACCCTTTGCTGAAGTTCTTGCTCAGTGTCTGCCTGTAATACCACATTGTCTGCATACGGCAACTTTGTTGATCTCTCCCCTCTGACCTATTTGCTAATGCAGTCCATTACCAGTATGAACTGCAGTGGATTCGGAACTTAACCCTGATGTACAATGCCTCCCACTGGGAATCTATTTGTGAGACTGGACACTGTAGAAAGACACAGTATCTGATGTAATATGAAGAAATTGAACATTGTGCTGTTCTAAGTCAGGTGAAAGGACACCATTCTAATCTCCACATAAAATATCTGGCGCATGTTTTTAAAAGCTAACCATCAAAATTACCATCCCTTCTACCAATGTCTCACCTTATTATACTTATACCATAACTGAAAAAATTTAATTTCGTATTTTTCTAATATATACAAACTTATTTTCTTATACTTTTCTCATACTACTATTAAACCAAACATGTTTCTAGTAATGGCATCATGATTTGAAAAAAAAAACCTTTGGATATATGTGGAATGTAAACTCTGAAAAAATCTGTAAACTTTTGACTTGAAAAGCATAATTCATTTTCAAGTGAATATTGTTTCTGTGGTACTTATTTTTATCATCTAAAGCATCTCCCACAGAATCTAACCAAAGATATTTCCCCCAAAATGGCACCTTTCATCTGCTTTTCACCATGCTTTTTCCAAAAGCACAGTTAAACATTCCCCAGCCAAATCTTAAATGCATTAGGTAATGTAAAAGGTGCTATACTCTGAAATAACAGCTGTAACTTTAGCAAGACCATAAATATCACACAATCTACGTTTGTCTAACTACTTATCTTAAAACCCTTCCTAGGATTATGCTGACAACCTGTAAAATCAGTTCCCCAAAATCTACAACATACATAAATACATACATTCATACGTACATACATACATACATTAACTAACTAACTAACTAACTAACTGACTGACTGACTGACTGACTGACTGACTGACTAAATAAATAAATAAATACATAGATGAAAAAGACCTGAGTAACCAAGACAGGCTATAGAACTTGTCCTGTATTTGGTGTTCTGCAGACTGCTTGGGAGTGATCTGAGCCTTGCTCTCTGGCTATTAGGGATCCATCAGTCTCCACAAATAAAACAGTCCAGTGAATACTGGAATCCAAGATCTGAACCTGTTTCAGCAAATAAACAAACCATGGTGGAGAGACAGACTTTTTATGCAGTGATTGCCCATGCTCTAGAACCAGTTTCCTCTTCAGGTCTAGCAATGTGATACAATATCGTTCTTTAAAAAGGAATTAGACAATTGGATGGATTTTAATAAATTCACCCCCATATGACTGGCTTATCATCTCACTGCTTGGGAGTGATCTGAGCCTTGCCCTCTGGCTATTAGGAATCCATCAGTCTCCACAAATCAATTATTAATAAATTCGCCACCATATGACTGGCTTATCATTCCTTGAAAAAGGGTGTAAGGGCAAGGCAATGTTCAAGGTGCCTTTTACATTCTATGATTTAATGATTTATTCTAGGAAAAGACTTCTACATCAACAATTTTTTTGTTTGTTTATTTATTTATTTATCTATCATTTGTTGACTGGGTTAGCCCCACTAGGCTGCTGGCCTCTTTTCAGGGGAGACCTGAGGTGGTACTTATACTACTAGAGGAAATGTGGCCATAGCATCGGGGAACTTCCCTACTTGGAATCTTGGCATTATTAAGAGAGCACACATGTCCCATTCTTAGCACACTGGTGGCTAGGAGGACAGTTTGTGAGATGAAGAGAGTGGTGAAAGGAGTAGAGGTGAATGCCAGCAAACAAGGCATTGTTGGTGAAACTTGGAAGGATTCTGAAGCTGTTTTTCAGTTTAATTTGATTGTAGAGTCAGAAGAACTGGTGAAAAAAGGCTTTGTTAATACAACTCTCTAGTCATGAGGGTTGCAGGATGATATAGTTAAGGAAATTATTGAATAGAGTAAATCAGAAAATGAAGGCGATGTTTCTGGGGAGAAATAATGGAAAAAAATCAAGAAAAAACTCAGAAGTTATCTTGAGGGGCAACACTGGTCAAAAGAAGAAAACAAATGCAGAGACTGTGGTAAATGGGCCTGGAGAACAGAATGAAAAGAAAAGAACAGATGATAGTGTGAAGATCAAATGTGGTAGGAATGCAAAGCACAGAGAATAGGGAATTGAATGGGTATAAGGTTTTGGACAGCATAATTCTTCCATTGGTTGTGAAAGATAAAGAAAGCTAACAAATAAAGAAACATTTTGTGACATTATTTTTGAGATTGCTTATAGCATGGAAGGTTTCTTATGTGAATATGAAAGGAAACATAATGATAACCCATGGAATGCTTACATACTCAAAGAATTCACCTGACAGACAAAAAAAAAAGAAAATACATATACAATTTCAGATAGAAGTAGAAAGAAAGACTTTGAAAGGACATTTAAAAAACTATGTAAAGAAGTAATAGACATTTCAAAAGTTTATGATAATAGGGGATTATGGACTGGGCAATGGGATTGGAATATTTTTTTTGAAAAATGATAATGGAAAACATTATTGATATACCTGGTACAATAAATGTTGAAGGGAATGAGGATGTGGTAAAATATTGGAGACACCCCAAAACATTTTTTTTTGTGTGGAAAGAAGGGCATTTGTAAATAACATTGACAAAAAGAAAAATATATGTGGGAAAATGGGTCATGATGCAGAAAGATTTGAATTGTTGAAATGTTACAAATGTAATTAAACTGGACATTTATGGATGGATTGTAAAAAGGAAATTAACAAAAACGAGAGAGGATAAGTAACACAGTGAAAGAGTTAGAAGTAAAAATAGAAGATAACATAGGAAAAAAGAAAAACTATAGGGAAAGATGAAGATGGGACAGAAAAAATTCAGAAATTTGTGATGAAGAAGACAAACCTGAAAATAGTGAAAGTGTAAAGGCATACATCTAAAATAGAAGAAGAAAAAAAATGGGTGATATGTGAAAAAAATTGAAAGAGAAAGAGTGTATAAAAATAAATCAAATGAGAACATAATTTCTTGTAAATTAAGGACAAGTGAAATTAATAATTTAATTTTTTTCAGTAAATATGAATAGGATTAAGAATTTAATAAGAATGATAGGGGTTATAGAATTGTGTAATTAATTTGATGTAGATATACTTATTTTGGAAGATGTAAGATTATTAAATGGAGAAGGACTACAAACAGAGAAAATGTGGGTTGGAAATATAATACAGAATCTCGGAAAGGATATATGTTTGGGAACAGCAATATTGTACAGAAAACCAGTGAAAACACTGGATATAACATTAGTAAGAATATGAAAATTAACTATTATGGGTTTAAGGTGACAAGGAAAAAGTAAATAGGATTATAGTGCTGTATGCTTATGTTACTTGCAAGGAAACAGAGAATTTATTTCAACAGATTTTAAATTATGTAGTGGTAAATATGAATATCATAATGATAGGAGACTTTAATTGTGATTTAAGGGGTATAAGAAAATTATAGAAGTTATGAAATGTGGTAAATTGATTATTTGGAATAGAAACTTTTGGACATATAGAAGAGGGGCTCTTAACTGAGACTGATGATCTTATCAGAAGGAATAAGCATAACAGAAGGATAGACTGTCCTAACAGAATTTATAGATAATTTGGCAATATCGATAGACGTAAATGAAAGCAAAGAACATATTAGAATAGGTAAAGGTATTAAAAATAAATGAAATAATGGAATGAAAAATTAATATCACAGTTATGGAGAGATCATATTACTATGAGGTTACCTTATACTAACTGGTCTGAATGGTAGATTATTTTATAAAAGAAATATAAAAGAGTTGTTTACAATGGTAGATTAATGAATGAAGGGCAGAGAAAGAAAAGCATGGGGGGGCATCTAAAATTTCTTTAGTGGATTTAGATAAGAATGAAAGAAAGTACTATGATAAAGAAAATGAAATATACAAAAGAAATCAAGAAAAAAACTAAGGAGTTATTGTTTAACCAAACAATAGTATAAGGTGCAGTGCTTTAAAAACAACTCATAACCTGCACATAAAAATGCACCAAAAATGAAGGTCCCAAAGGTTAAACTCCACCATTTATCATAACATCCACAACATGAGCAATAAATATTGGTTTGTTTTTAGCTTCAGGTTATGAGTTATTGTTTAAACAAATGTATTTCTTACAAGAGAAACAAGAAGTATCATCATATTTAAGTAAAATAGCAAAATAAGAGAAATAGAAAATAAAACAATAGAGATAGAAAGAATACAAAAGCAGATCATTAATATAATAGTTCATTATGTGAAAGAAATGTTCAAAGGAAAAAAAGAAATAATACAAGATAATATGGGAAGTTATTTTTATTTCGGAACAAGTAAATAAGGAGTTTTTAAAAGAGATTACCTTATGTGAGTTTATTGGATAAAATACTTAGGTAAACACAGACTTAGCTGAAGGCCCAGATAGGCTAACATATGAAATGTCTAAAAATTTAAAGGAACGGCAAAAAATATTTTTAAATATTTTGAATGAATTGTTAAATGAAGGTTTTGCTTATAAAGAACTGTGTGCAGAATATCACAATTTATATAGAAAAAAAGGAAAAAAGAGGATATAAAAACTGGACACCAATAGTATTAAATAATACAGATTATAAGATATTAATGAAAATAATACAGAGAAGATTGGAAAGTAAAATGGAAAATATAATGGAAGAAAGCTTATATAGTATAAAGGGCAAGGGATGCCATTAATTGTTAATGATTGTGAGAGAAACTGTGGATGATATTATAAAAAGAAGAGAGGATGTGAAAATTATGGTAGGGAACATCTGTAAAGCTTTTGATACAATAGAACATGATATATTATTGGAAATAATGAAGATATATAATTTAAGCAATGCAATTAGGAATGTTTGCATTGTCAGTATACAACAATAATAAAATAGGTAGTTTAGTAAATGGATGGTTAAGTAAAGAAATAGAGATGAGGAATGGTATAAGACAAGGATGTCCCATGAGTTGTTGTTTGTTTTGCTTTAGTTATAAATATGACAGTAAGTGAGGTGAGGTGAATTTTAAAATGAAGAATGCAGGGTATATGATGCAGACAGGAGTTGAGATTCCAGTGTTGTTGTCATATGATGTTGTTATAACAGCTAAAAATAAAATTTGGATGAGTGAAGCTATATTTTAAGTAGTTGAATGTTTAAAAGAAATATATATTTCATTAAAAAAGGATAAAATAAATGAATTGGGAGATGTGCTGCAGATAAGTGGGGTACAATTTACAATGACAGATATTTCAGTGTTAGGAATAAAACTTGGTAATAGAGAAGTACATTGATTGCAATGGGGAAGATTGTTGGAAGAATTAAAAGATTTTTTATGGAAAAATATAGCTTATCTTTTGGACAAAAGTTAGCTTAATAAATGTGATATTAATAGGAAAAATAGATTATTTATCAAGTGTTTTTATGAGTCCTAAATTATATGAAATCTGTTATTGGAAGTGATTTTTACATTTATATGGGATTCTAGATTAAAACCAGTAAATAGATGAATTTTGCTTATGAATAAAGGTGGAGAAGGACTAGGATTAATGTGTTGAGTGGTATTTGCAGCTTCTTTCAATTTATATAAAGTACTGAAGTGATTAAATGAAGGAGATGGGAAGTTAGTAGTAAAATATTTAAATACAAATATGAAACATTTTGGGAAATAATGAAGAAAAATACAACAGAAAACAAATTTATAAATTGAAAAAAATGGACATTTATCAAGAAAAAATAAAATTGAGGAAGATAAAGCTTGATGAGGTAGAAAAAGAAAAGAATGGTACAATATTTTTGTGTTAATCCATGGGGAAAACCTGCTAGCAGAAAAAAAATAAGGCTCAAAAGTAAGAAATAAATGGTGTAAAAAGAGTGTAGAATGCCATTTTTATGGAGACTGTGGATTAATAAATTACCAGTAAAAGGAAATATGTCATTATAACAGTAAAAATGAAAGAGTATGTTTATTCTGTAGTGAAGAAGAAACCCCAGAACATGTTTTTTTAAATGCAAAAGTATGGTGAAATTATGGGAAATGTTATGAAAAAACTAAACAAAACCATAAGATAAACACTTTCGGGTTTTAAAAACCCTTCATCAGATCTAACTCCTTGTTTAAGAAAACTCAAATTTAAAACTCTTATCATCCAATAAGAACAAACTATATTCAGCACCAAAATATATTAAAATCAATCCTTGGATTAATATCCAGTCAGCTCAGCTGAGACCAACACATCCAATCAATATCCTGATGCATTAATCATCACTGGCAGTAAAACTTATTCATTGGTCAGACCTCTTCTATTATTGACCAATGACTTGAATTCCAGAATCTCAACCAATTAAAAAGACTCTTCTCCCACATGATGTCACTCATTTGTTCAGTTCACGTATAGTAGTGGATGTGTACAATTGGTCTGTAACAATCTTGTAGGACTAATGTAATAGTGTTTTAAGGCTTCCAATCCAACCAATTGGATCACTTCATCAAATAAACAAATCTTGAGGTCGTGCTTGCAGGTTACTCGAGTGGAGCTTGACTTGTGGATATGCAGCAGTCGCATCAAGGCAGAGTCTGAGATTGCTTTGTATGCCAGACAGAGGTCACCTCTGAGGACTCTGTATGAAACTGAGTAGAGGGACAGGGCTTTTAGCCTATCTGTGTAGGGTAGGTGTTTGAGACCCTAGATTCTCCTGGTGAGGAACCTCTGTGGTCTGTCCAGCTGCTGCATGTGCTTTGTGAGGTACATGTTGAAAAGGGGATTGTACTCAATAATTGGCCTTGTAATGGAAGAATACAGGGATGCTATGACCTATTTGTCCCTGGATGAGATAACCTTACTTATGAGGTGGGCCATGTAGAAAGCTTTCCATACAATGGAAGCAACATGGTGGTCAAAAGTCAGTTTGCTATCAACCTGGATGCACAAAGCCTTCATGACTGACTGCATGCTTAGGACATTGTTATTAATGTGATAATATGTTGGGACATCATTCTCCCCATAGGGGATGATGATGCATTTTTTGACATTCAGCTTGAGGCCATGCATGTTTCTGGCACCAGTTATTTGTTTGGATGAGACCCTCTTGGAGGACTCCCACATCACTTGGGGAATTGATGACCACACCCGGCTTACAATCATCTGCAAACTTGGTCAGCCATAGCCCACTGGTTTTGGCCTACACCTCAGAGAAGTATATCCCAAATAACAGAGGCCTCAAGACCGATCCCTGGGGTATGCTTCTTGTTACGGGTCTACTGCTTGAGGTGGCTTCCCCTATTTTGATTAGGTGAGTTCTATCAGTGAGCCAGTTTGCTACCCATCTGGTAACATATGGATTGATGCCTAGTTGAGAGAGTTTATCTATTATGCCTGAGTGGGGAATAGTGTCAAATGATTTTGCGAGGTCAAGGTAGGCCATGTGTACCATCTTCCCCTTGTCCATGGCTTTGGTGACTGTCTTAAAGAAGTCAATCAGATTTAATAGACATGACCTCCCCTTCACAAAGCCAAACTGTGTGGAGTCGAATGTTTGGGGTTTGCAATGTCCCTGTTAATGAGGTACATGATAATCTATTCCATGGGCTTGCAGATCAGGCTAATTAAGCTGAAGGGTCTATAATTTCCCACATTGGTGGAGCTCCACCTTTGTGTAAAAGGACGACAGTTGCTGACCTCCACTTGGCTGGGACAAAGCCAGTACTCAGGCTTTGGTTGAATAAGGTGCCTAATGGTGCTGCAAGTTCATGCCTGAGTTCATGTAGGGTGCAGCCTGGGATGTTATCGGGTCTCATGGAGGCTTACTTTTTGTCTTTGAGAGGGCAGTGATGACCTGTTCCCTAGAGATAAGGGGTGGGGTGCAGGTACTGGGGGTGTCCTGATTTACTGATGGGGGGACAGAGGGGTGAAGTTTTTGCTGAATCTGTCAGCCAGTAGGTTGGCTATCTGTACAGCATTTGTGTACTTGGTGTCCTTGACCACCAGTTCTGAACAGATCTGGGTGCTTCATTTGAGATTGTGGACATATGTGAAGAAGGCCTTATGATTGTCTCTAGTAGATGTGGCCAATCTGTACATGAAGTTTGCTTTGGAGGATTTCAGTAGTGCTCTTATTTGCTTGCTCAGGCTAAGGAGAGATTGCTTCCAAATGGGCACCTGCTCTTTCTTGGTCCTGGGCAGCAATTTTTTTTTCATTTTGTTATAGAGTTTATTTATTGCAGATGTCCACCAGACAGGTTTACTCTTCCTTGCGGAGGATGATTTAGCCCTGTCAGGTATTCCTGACTCCATGCATCTGTATAAATGCTCATATAGTACTTTGGTGTAGATTTGTGCCAGTTCCTACAGAGGGGGCTGTGAAGCTGTTTGTACCATCCCTCAAGTTGTTGTAATCAGCTTTGGAGAAGTTTTTTTTGTTTGACCCTAGCTAGAGAGGGGTCAGGGGAGATGATGACTTTGAAAGTGACCACTTTATGGTTGGATATCTCTGGGCATTTGTGTTCTGGCATGAGTAGCTTTTCCAGTCTATGCTTGGGTAGTTAAAGTCATCCAGGATCAAGATAAAAGGTTTAATCATGATAGATTCAAGGAGGTCCAGATAGGTGAAGTGGGCATCTTGAGTCAAATTTGGGGGCCTGTATGATTTCAATAGGGGTGGTGGTAGTGGGCTACTGTTATTTTAACCTGCATCATTTCATTACATGTAAGACGTGACATCATTTGTTAAGTTATGTTCTCTATAGTAACCTCACAGACTTCCCAATTCATAATCATATCCCATAAATCCACATCAGAACTGGGTTATATCTGTCCATTTCCTTCTCACACCAAATCACCATTACTTCTGCTACAGTCATACTACAACCTGCTTTCTCCACAATAGCAGCATCCTTCACATACTGTCTGCCACAATAGTAGCCCGCTACCACCACATCCCTTTACTGGCAGACTAGGGGAATATTTTTGATGTACTAGTTATGTTAAACATAACCAGATTGAATACTACCTCAGATCTTCACTGGAAATAAGATCATAGGTAAATATTAGGATAACTAACCTTGTGGTCCATTTTTAGCCTAGCCAGTTTCCCTTTTGGGGCTCAAATGAACCTATCCCATTTGCTTATAGAGTGGCCTTAACCATCCCAGAGTTTATAATTACATATTACCCCTAATGAGAATAACTGGCATAAATCTATAGGTAATCTGAGGGTGCCCATGCATGGATAAAGCATTTAGGAGCTGAGCATGTTCATTAGTAGTAGTGTGGGGGCAGTTCTGGGTTAAACTTTATGTTTCCCATCCATATATCTAAGTTGCACTTGCAAAGGGACAGGGATGAACATTGTTTTATGTGGATGGAAAGTCTGTACCTCAGCAGTGGTATCTTCTGTGATATATACCTGTCCCTCCAAACCATTCTGTTGATGTTAAAGAAGAGATTGAGATCCCTAGACTGAGTATTTCTGATGCCATTTGATTTCCTGAAGTGCAATGAATTCATCAATAATGGTTTGGAGGATGCTTTTTATGCCAGACAAAGGTCACTTCTTGGCAGTCTGTAAAATACTGAGTATAGTGACAGGGTTTTGAATTGGTCCATGTAAAACATGTTGTTTAGGCCTTGTATCTTTTCAGTAAGGTAACTCTGTAGGCGTTCTAGTTGTTACATGTATCTAAATAAATGCATGCCAAAGGAGGCACTATATTCAATGACTGGCCTAATGATGGCTGAGTAAAGGGGGACATTGAAATCCCTAGATCTAGACGCAATTCCTTTGTTTATAAGCTATGCAATATAGAAGGATTTTCTTACAGCAAAAGACACATTAGTCAAAAGTTATGTCACTGTCCACATAAGTTCCCAAATCCCAAACAACCGGGTCAGCTCTTACTAGTGTATTGTCAATGTGGTAGTTCCCTAGGGTAAATAATTTCCCAAATGATACAATAATGCATTTGTTTGGCATTTAGTTTCAGTCCTTGATTTTAAGGACAGGCACACCTCCAGACTGGTTCGCCAGCATGACGCACTGGAATTATTCCAGGTGCAACTGACAGTTGGCAAGACACTCATCCAAGTTATAGCCAGCTATAGTCCCCCCTCCATGACTCAGGACACCCAGTCCTCCTATCTGGACCTAGTTGACTCCATCAAGGTACCCTGTAACACACTGATCCTTGGTAACTTCAATGACCCCACCATAGACTGGATGAACTATTCCTGCACTAATGCACTCACCCAACGATTCATTGATTTCATCATTTCTAATGAACTAGACCACCTTGTTTCATTCCCCACAAGGGAGATAACATTCTGGACTTGGTTCTCAGCAGCATGGCCAATTGCTGCACCACTCCCATAATATGTTTTTCTCTAGTTTCGATCCCATTCAGCCCCTCCCTAGCTGTAACCAGGCTAAAAAAACTTTTTCAAAAGCTGACTACAACCTCCTAAGGGAGGGTATCAGTAGCTTCACACCACCACCACCCTCAGAGGATGCAGACAATTATGCTGAACAGTACTCCAATGCAGTATATAAGCACCTGTACAACTGCATGGACTCAGCCATACCCAACAGAACTAAAACCTGCTCTTCAAGGAAACACATACCTGTATGGTGAACATCCTCTATCAACAGGCTTTACAACAAAAGGAAGAAACTGTTGTCCAAGGGTAAAAAGGAACAAATTCCAAATTGGAAAATCTCATTCCTCAGCCTCAACAAACAAGTTAGATCACTAGTGAAAACCTCCAAAGCCAATTATGAGTTGAAACTAGCCTCCGAATCAAAGGGAAACCACAAGTCCTACTTCAGTTACATCAGGAACCTCCATGGCAAAGCCTAGGTTTGTTCTGAATTAGTAATTAATGGTACTACTTACACTGATCCTGTTGACTTAGCCACCCTGCTAGCTGATAGGTTCAGTGCAAACTTCACCCCCTATCTTCCCCAAAGGCCCATTCAACATCCCTGATATTTGTCCACACCTCACATCTCTGTAGATCAAGTGTTAAAGGCTCTATCCAAGGCAAAGAACACAGCTTCTATGGGATGTGATAGCATCCCAGGCTGTATTCTGCACATCTCCAGCAAGAACTAGTTTCACAATTGAGCACCCTATTCAACCACAGCCTAATAACAGGCTTCATTCTAGCAGAGTGGAGAACTGCCATTGTCATCCCCTTGCACAAAGGAGGTGCCACTACTGACCCAGGAAACTATCACCCCAAATCTGATCTGTAAAGCCATGGAGCATATTATTATGGATCTCATAAACAACGACATAGGCAATCTCTAAGCACTTGACCCCACCCTATTCGGATTTGTCAGGGGGAAATCTTGCCTACTGAAACTGGTTGACTTGTTTGAAACTGTTACTAAGGCCCTGGATGAGGGGAAAGTCAGTACACACAGCTTACCTTGACTTAGCCAAGGCCTTTGACACAATACCCCGCTCCGGCATCATCAAAAAGCTAACACAACTTGGCATAAATCGCTATCTTGTCAGGTGGGTGGCCAACTGGCACATCAATAGAACCCAAAAGGCCAAAATAGGTGCCACCACCTCTGACAGCAGACTTGTCACTAGTTGTGTTCTCCAGGGATCTGTTCTGGGACCCCTACTGTTTGGCATCTACTTCTTAGAGGTCCAGGGAAAGACAAAGGGCCTGTGGCTGACTAAGGTTGTGGATGTCTGTAAGTTGGGTGCTGTCATTGCCTCCCCAAATGATGTTAACATACTGCAAGAGGGTCTCACAGCTACAAATAACTGATGCCAAAGTCAAGACCTTAAGTTAAACCCAAAAAAATGTATTATAATACCATTTGGCAAAACACGGTCCCTACTGATTACCACATCAACGGCAACCCCCTAAGCCCACAACCTGTGGTGAGAGACCTGGGTAAACAGTATCACATTTGACCATCATGTGGTGGCAGTGGTCAGAAAAGCCTTTTACTTGGTTCATCTCATAAGTAAAGGGATTGCATCTAGAAAAAACAAGGTTATTACCTCTCTGTACTCCTCCCTCATAAGGCCTATAATTGAGTATAATGCCCCGTATGGTATGTACCATTCCAAACATCTGCACCAACTGGAAAGGCCACAGAAATACCTCACAAAGAGAATTCATGGCCTCTAATATCTGTCCTATGTGGACAGGCTCAAATCACTATCACTCTACTCGGTATCATACAGATTGCTCAGAGGTGATCTGTGTCTCGCTTATAAGGCAATATCAGACCCTGCTCCATATCTGTAAATCTAACTTCTCATGCATTACCTGCTCAATATGCCTAAATCTAATATGCAATATCAACAAAACCTGCTTGTCTCCCAGAGGCTGCCCCACCTCCGGAATAGACTTCCCATACATGTCAAACAGACTACCTTCCTGACCCTCAAGCACAACCTTGATGAGTGGGTGGGAAACCACAAATTTGTCCCAGGGGTTCCACGTTTGTCCCTCATTGACAGGGGTGACAGGTGAGGATTGAGAGTTCTTTTTAGGGGATAAACTCTAGGCTAGGCTTTTAAGGGCCCCAGGGCCATTAGCCTAGTAACCTCCTATGATCCTATGATTCTATGATCTTGCTTTCTGATTTGCTGTCTTATTATAATATTATATACAGTCATGAATCACATGAAATAATTTTCAGTATTTTGATTACATTATGGCAGACGTGACTCCTGGCACCAGGAATGAGATACTCTCTTCCCCTGTTCAACTTGCTTGTAGAAAAAAAGGACACTTTTTGTTTGGTTAAATTAGCTTTAAGACAACCAGACCATCTTTCTATGAAACCCTGTTTCTCATTGTGCATGCCTGACAGAATTGTGAAAAGTTTCTGTTACTTATAACTGTATCACAACATTCTATAAAGATATTTTGTAAATATCTTTATGAGAAGCATTGCACAACACATTATGTAAGATGGATTTCAGTAAGAATTGTTTTTAATTTTATATATATTCACCATGAATATACAACATACTCACCACCTGTGTATATGCTCCATATGCACCAAACTGTATGGTCATGGGGTTAAATATGCCAAGCTGACCTGCCATCTGATGCATGCGCCTGAGAGTCCGCTCCTTGTCAGTGTCTGCAAACTTCACCACCAGGCTTGAAGATGCTCCCTAAGTAAAAAATAAAAGTAGCAAAGAATATTAAGAAGTTAGATTGGCCATGCTACTCTGTATTCAGAAATGTTTAGAGCATTTTTTCCTTGTTACTCCTTTCACTCATGCCTACACTGAGTGCCACATTTACCACAGTGAGTGCCATGTATACAATACTTCCTCTTGGCAGCAATACTTCCTCTTTTTGTCCCACATGAGGATAATAAAGGAAAATAATACTGAACCTTCCCAGGAGCAGCCCAGTCTCCCTCCTGACATCATCATAATATAATTTAATCTACACATTTCATCTTCCTTCTCAGCACTCAACAAAACATGCAAAACCCTTTACTTTTA
>NC_056739.1:824975277-825025277 GCF_019279795.1 Protopterus annectens
CCCTGGTGTAAGTCAGAGTAGGCCAGGTCCTCACTCCACTTATCACTGTCAAATATCCATGCCCATTTGGTGACATTAAGCAACTTGACCGAATCACCTAGAGCCATATTTTACACCACTGAATGGCTAGCCCTGTCACAGTATACAGTCTGTAATGTGTGTTCTCCTATCTTGAGGTTACTGTACACCACAGTAGATGCCCAAAGCAGTTGGTCTATACAACTCTTCTTCCTAAGGGGCACCATGTAGAGTCTGTACTGCAGCCCACAATTCCATTCTTCAGTACGTTTGAGATGCAAACAGCATGTAATTTGGAGGTGGAAGGAACCCCACAGAGACACAGACAGAACATGCAAACTCCAAGCAGGCAATGACTATAGGTCAGGATCGAACCTTATACCTTGTGCATGGGAGGTAATGACTTTATCCATTATACCAAAGAAGTAGTGTTATAATGGCTAATATTTAATGACTGACGTTTTATGCATTTCTTATGTATTTTTGATTGTGGTTGAACAAATGTTACTACTTCAGTGGTTTTTTGATTGGCTGGTTAAATATATTAACATCAAGGAAGAAGCTGCTGTTTGAACTCTGAAGTTGTCCCTTAATTGTCTGGGATGAAAGCACAAAGTTATTAAAAGTTTTGATACTTTTTTCTTGTGGTGTGGTATTAATATTGGTTTGTAGTGTTTTGTTTTTCTTTCTTTTTTTTTTTTTGAACTAGTTGTTTGACTGTCATTCATGCAGGCTGCAGCGTTTTCTACTTAGCCCTGTTCACACTGTGCATACCAAGAACCCTTCTCAGGGTTAGGCATGGAAGGGGTATATTAGTAGTTTGCTTCACTCACTTCTGTAAGGGAAAACAGCTTCTCAAGATTGCTTTGTGTGCCTTCAACCAAGCACTCCTGTTTGATCTCTGGTCTCCATTAAGGACTATAACACAGGACCTGGAATGCCTGGTACATATTCCACACTCTTCTCTCAACAGAGATTAGCAAGTTTTATGCGTGTACTTCTGTCTTACCTCATGTAGTTCTTCCAGTGCCGGTGTCCCCAATCAGACCCCATTTCCTGGGCCTTAGTTTGGATTTTCCTCCCGGTATGTAACAAACCCAGATGCTCCTACACTTGGATGGTGAAGGATGCTCAAAGGCTTCCAAATTTTATTTTATCATGTTAATTAATGAGTTACCCAATTGATATTTAATGATTGGGTTAGTGAATGGATCCTAATGGACCAATTTCACCCATAGCCCAGAGTTATATAAGTCAATGCAATTCAGGCATATTAATGCAGCCATACTTAGGTTTACATCAAGAATGCTGAGTGCTTTACTTACAAAGAAGGATTGAGTTCTGTTTTTTAATGATAAAGTTAACATTTGACAATTATTACAAAGCACTTACAATCCAGTTTTCATGTTTGTACCTATGACCATATTTACACAGTATTTACAGAGCACTATGAAATGCTTTAAAGGTTTTACAGAGACATTACATTAATTTCCAGATAGTATTGCTGCAGTGAGAAAGCTAGTGCAGAGATGCTGGTATAGGTGTTGTTGTACATAGTTTAGTGCTGTCACAAGGAAATGGGGCCAAGAGACAGTTTGGGCAAGATGAATTTCAAGTTTTGCTCTAAAATCCTGTTTGGTAAAATCACTATTGACTGTAAGTAGATTGTTGTCCCAGAGTTTTGGTGCTATAACTAAAAAAATCCTATTCAAATTCATGAAGTGCATGTGGAACAATTCAGAGATTTGTGCAATTACTGAAGATAGCATTATAAGCTGATCAGATATATTTACCGAAAAATTCAGGATTAGTTAAGTTATGAATGCCTTTATATATGATAAAGACAACAACAACGTTTGCTCCCCCATATAAAAAACAGTGAGCTAGTTGGTATTGTAGAGTGAAATGCAATTATATTCCCTTGACAAAAGTAGCCGGGTAAGTCTATAAATGCAATTCCATTTTTAAGGTCTGAATATATTTTTCTTGGAGGAGAAAGCCTATAGTGGGAGCATATTCTAATTGTGGCTGTAATAACCCTTGCCTATGGCAAACTTATTACAGGAATGAAACATCCAGAAATTAAAGTTAAGACTTAAAATTTCTGGTGCTTTGGTATGTCAGATCTATAGATTTATATACATTGCTGGATAAATTCTAATTGTAGTAAAGTTCTAATCGTAGTGCTGAAGCCTTTAAGAATGCTTTGAAAACAAAAAAACACTTCATTATATGGCATATGGTAACACCTGAGGGCTGAAATTTTAGCAGAATTAGAATGCCATTTGTGTTCCTTTTATTCTATCTCATTATTCTATCTTTTTTATTGTTATGAATAAAAATGATACTTGACAATGAGAAATGTGCATTGCCTTGAAATTCCAAGCATGATCCTTTATTAGGAGCAATTTATATGAGCGATAAAAATTAAAGTTACCTGAAAAACATTTTGAGAAACGTCTATGAAAAATAAAAAAATATTACTTTTCTGTGTTGAACCTGAGAGGTCTTAAAAAGAATGAGTGTGCATTGTTGCACATGAAATTTCACTTGGGTCTCTAAATTATTCACATAAGTTAAAATGTAAATAAATAATCAAATACTGCCTTATACGCAAGAAAAAAGGGATAAGTAATGCATCTTTGAATTACGAAAAAAAAAATGGAATTACTAAAGGCATGATAGCAAATTCACAAAACACAATATCTTTTCAATCATTTTTCTCTGTCATTTCTCTTAAAACAAGCCTTAGGACTGTTTTCTTAAGAACTTGCTGTATAAATGCAAGTATATAAACAATTCATTTCAAGCAGTGATTTTGTATTATAATTTGAAACTTAGAAGTGACAGTTACTGCATTCATGTGGTGGTTTGAAGAAATATCTTATTGTATGTTACACATAAAAAATAAAAAATAAATACATTATAAGTGAATGTTGACCGAGTTAAATGCAAGTTTATAGGTTATATATCTCTGTCATTTTGGGCCAGAAATTTGACTCTGACATATCAGGGTTTCACATGAAGAATTCATCACATAATTCAATACTAATGCATTTTTTGTTTGCTATCCAGAATTACTATTATTGATAGAATTCCATAGTTATCATGCCAGGTTTTGAGACGGGTCCTAAAGGTAGCATTTACAAAGTAACATTTAGAATATAAGAACTGTCAAAATGTTCATGCCTATAAGCTTAGAATTTTCACAATTTTAGGTACACATGTTTAGTAAATAGTTTCATATAATGCAGCTGATAAAGTAAGGTTTGACATTGCACCATTCCACTCAAAAAACATTTTTTTCATATGCACTGTGCAAAATCACATTTCTTAACAGGAATACACAACTACACTCCCACTGTTCATATTGTGAGGAAATATAGATTGCACATTGTAAGCTATATATGAAAATATTTTGAAATTAGACAAAGGTATGAATGAACATCCACTGACATAGGAACACGCTCATAACTTTGGTAAAGTCAATTACGTCTGACAGAAATTTTCAGGACACACAGCTTAGCATACAGTAAATGGCAGGATAAGTTCCAGTTCAATACAACTCCTAACTGGAATAATCAGAAAACTGGAGAATGAATGCAATTAATATTGCTGGATACACCATATCTGACAGATGGTGCAGAGGATTATGAAGCCTTTAAAGATCCGGTTCCTATGGTCCAGTAGTAGGTGTTTGATTCCCTTTCCCACAGCCTCCATTGCCTAAGTGTGAGACACTGAGCAAGTCACTTAACCAGACAGCGTTTCAGGGCTGAATATAAAAAAAGTCCATAGAAACCAGTGGTTTAATCTGGTCAACAAATAGAATAAAATAAAATAAAATAGATAAAATAAATTCTAAATCAGCTAGTTCTACAACCTTAAGTGCTTGAATTTTAAAACCCATTCCATCCCCTGGGCTGCAGACACAAAGATTCAGTCATTATCAATGTACTCAATGCAATTGTTATGTCAGAGTTGTCTTCCTGGTTACCAGTGGCCCTCTCTTGTGTAAAAAGATAAAAACGAAAAATGAACCGGGAATGGTTGTAGTTTATCTGACCTCTATTTTGACTGTGGTCATCAGGAGTATGATTTTTAATGATTGCCAGTACATCCCCAGGTTCTAATTCCAGGAGCAACAAATGAAGTAAATGCTTAGAAAACTCTTCTAAATGGAGTTCCTCAGCACCGTAAGGAATGCCAACAAAACTAAGTAGTCATCAGCTTCAGTGTATTCCCCAAAGGTAATTATCCCCTTAGTATTTTAATTTGATTGACTGCATCAATCATGGAGAATTGTAAGTTTGTCTCAGCACTAGGCATGATGCTTTGGTCTGGTCTTGGCCATCTTCTTACACATTTAGGACTTAACACCTGGTACGTTGTTGCTTGTTTGGATACATAGCTTTTGACAGGATGGTGACAACATTTTATGACTTTTATTTCTTTCCATGGCACAAAGTCATCTAGCAAAAAACAATGGACTAGGCTATTACCAACAAACTGCCAAAAACTAAGGGAAAATGGGGACATTTATTTCAAAGGAATTCAAGAATGGGAGAGCATCATTAATCCCCACCTAGCTCATCTGGAACTTGAAATGAGACCCTTCAGTTTACTCGTATCCTAACTCAAGGTTCTGTTCCACGTATGTAGTCGGACAGCAGACTTCTGCTGATCCCGCGTTGAATGCTGCACACTGGCGACAAAGCTAGCAGAGCTATGGCATCATGCATTCTAAAGCGTATGCTAGTATTACATGCAAAAGCAGATCACCTACATCTGCAATGATGCTAGGTAGCTGGGCCAGGAATGAGAAGCTCAAAATATCCTTTCTGTAAGAGCCATTGATAAGTTTAAAACTGTTATGTAATGAAGCACTGGAGATGTAATTTTGTAAATATTCTTTTCATTTTCACACACCCTGTTGGATTTCATCTCAAAATATGTCAGAAATTAAGCTGCTAGTAACCCTTTCCTCTTTTAACACACAGACATGTGACCGTAGTTTGTAAGACAGGCGCATTAATAATGGACATATTAGTGAAAGAGGACTGAATGAAGATGAGTCATATTTTCTGCCTGGCAACAGTACTTCCTAACCAAGATGAACTTTATCCTGCCTTTCTCCATTGCAGCTCTGAAACAAGTGACGTGCAGGAATCACAAATGGGAATCGTTTGTGCAAAGAGCGGATCGGTTACCATGGTGTACCTGTGTCAGGTATACTTACTGGGGCAGGTAGTATAATTCCACACATTGAATGCATGATGTAGTTCTGATTCATTATTACACTGCTGAATACTACTTTATATTACAACAGTAAAGTATCTTTAAGTTATCCCATGTAGGGTTTGTATAATATAAGTAGAATGATATCACAGCAGCTGTAGTAATAGAGATGCAGAACAAAATCTGCTAACAGAGATACACAAATAATTATATTCATGTCGTGAAGGCAAAACATCTCACAAAAATATCAGAATTCAAATTCCTAGACTCTGAGTTCATTATAATAAATAAAAATGTCCTGTATGTCAGTAGAATGTATTTGCAAAACTTAACATTTTAGCTTAGAAGTATATTGCTTTATGATAATATAATCATTTTTACCTTTCAGCTGATCAGGTAAATGATTCTTGACAGAAACCAGGAAAACTCAAGATGGTGACATGGCCCTTGAAATTTATTCAGCACTATATGCATTTGTGGCAATGGTTACTTTTGTGACTGCTGTGGAGTCTAAAAAGACACTCTTAAAATGGTCAGTATAGGGGACATTTGTCTTTCCCTGAGATGCAGCTATCATCAGAGCTGATTATATTATGTAAGCCAGGAAGTAGAGCAGGCAAAGCCTGATACTGGGGTGGGGAAGGCTGTGCCCCTCACAGAGCACAAGATTCAGTTTCCACTACACCCTGCTGTATTGTCAATCAGATGTAGAATTTAGAATGATTTCTTTCACATTAGTAACATGCAGCCTGTATTTCAGATGCAGGAATACAATAAATTTGGCACAAAGACTTGGTACTCAAGTATGCTGTTTATAAGAAATGAACTCTTTCCTAAATACTCATGCATAATGGGACGAAATGAATAACCAAGGACCAACTGGTGTTTTTTTTTTTTTTTTTATTGCACAAAATATGGCCTTATGTTGTAGAAAGAACTCTTGGTGACACTTGGAGTGCTATCACATCAGGCCAATTACATTGACTAGATGTGGTCAGATATTCTGGGAGCAATCACAATCACAGGAGGACATTTCTATCTTCTGCCAATGTCACTGTATGTACACATTGGAGATGACTAAGTAGAAATCAAGGGCCCTGAATAAAAATCATGACTTATTGCTCATGGGGGTCTACAAAGCATGTGCTACACCTTGTTTGAATCAGACACAGATCACCTGCTGTACAGTTGAAGAGATTTTGGCGTTGTTTTCTAAGGGTAGTAAAAAGGGAAAGGAAACACCTTATCATGTTTGGATAGAAAATTGGGCCATAATTATGTAAGTAAAAACCTTACTTACACAATATTCTTTCCCACTATCCTGTTAATTCCCATTTATTTCCTTGATGATAAAACTTACCGGCATGGTCTGACTGCCATGAAGACTGTTGATAGCAGCCTGGGCCTCAGCATGTGTTCCAAACTTCACAAAGGCACAGCCTAACATACAAAAGGAAAGAAAATTAGGACAAATTATAGATCAGAACTGCTGCAAGGTGAAACGAAAGTAAGCTATTTGATAAGAAACAAACAGTCAAAGAAAAAAAAAGTCAAAGTAATCAATAAATGACAAATAACCAGACAAGCCAACTTATTTATGTTTCATACTGCATGATCACAAACACCTTTTCAAATTTTTAAACACAACCCCATTGTGTTGTCTGCTGTCTGATTCATCACCATTTTGGAAGATGGAAGATGGTTAATGCCATAAAATATTTGCTTCATTTGAGTCCTTTTCAATGTGTAAAATACCAGTTTATGAATGTGGACTCCAAGGTGACCCCTTCACTCATATGAGTGGGGACCTGTAATTGTTTACATGACCTATGACCCTTAGTCAGAGTCATGAACTTGAACTAGTTACTGATATACCACTAAAGTACTTACATGACCCACTCCTTAAGTTGGGTCTATATTAGATGAACTAATGATCAAAATGTTGAATACAACATGCTCAACCCACTTTGATCGAACGTTCATCTAATAAAACCCTTAAAATAACGAAAACCAGAGTTCCGAAAAGTTTTGTTTGTCCCACACCTTCACTACACTAACATGAAACACGCACACATACAACTAATACATATAAACCCATGCATTCTCACATCATTCAGAAACTTTCAAACCTAAACACACTCTTCTACTTTTAAAAGAAAGTGGAGGGCTTAGCCCCTCACACCCCCCCCTAACTCTATATACCAACTCCGAGATCGCACTACATTGGGGAAAGGGCAATTACCTGGTAATCGCAACATACACACACAAGTACGGAATTCACTTACCTAGCTATTCCAGACAGTGTAGCATCCTTATGTCACAAGTTACACTCACCACCATGGCCAACTAAAACTTTTCGGAACTCCGGTTTTCATCTTTTCAGTGTTCACTTAGATGAACTATCGATCAAAGTGTGTCAAGGATGTTGTCCTCGACATTTTGATAATTCTTTCATCTAATAAAAACCCCTTAAGTTAAAGGCTGACTGATGACATACTAGCTTTTGTCACATCATGAAGTGTTGTGAAACTCCTCCCATCTTCATTATCACAGACAATACAAGTGTTTTGATGTATTACAATTAGAACTTAGGTACATCTTCCAAGAGTGTGCTTAATTTTCTTTCATCATATGTTTTCCGCCATACTAAGCAACACAGAGCAGAATGTACTGATCTTTAAGTTTGGACACAGAGATTAAATAAGAAGTTTCTCTCTCCAGTATACCTGTATCTCCCCATACCATGCAATGATATCATTTTAACTGAGATATTTGGCATGTTAGATGACAATAAAGAATATAATAATGTTTTATGCATTTTATTTTTATGAAGTTACTGAAGTGGTTTATTTGTTATATAGTAAATTAGATAACATAGTCATTTTGACTGAGTGAAGAACATCTTCACATGAGAAAACATTTTTTACCTACAAGATATTTTTACAATTATTTTTATAGTGTTGACTAAAGGTCTATCAGCAGGCAGCGCAGTGGTGCAGCAGATAGGGTCGTCACCTCACAGCAAGAGGCTCCCCAGTTCAATTCTCAGCTAGAATGCCTTCTGCCTGGAGGCTGCACATCAATTCTGTGTTCACATGGGTTTCCTCCTGCTGTCTGGTTTCCTCCCACATTCCAAAGACATGCAGTAGGGGACTGGACACTCTAAACTAGCCACAGGTGTGAATGTGTGGTATGGAAGAACAATCAGGGCAGGGCTAGCCAGCCAGCAGGGGGATCCTTGGCTCTATATGATTGCTACTGCTGAAGTGACACCCCGACTCCATGTGTAAAAACAGGAAAAAGAGGTTGTGGATGGATACATGGATGGATTATTAAAATTAAATTAGAGCATGGAGCACCATCATTATGGTCTCAAATTGTGGAAAAGACAGACTAGTTCAGTATCTTTTTTACATTAGAAAGGTACTTAAGAAGCTGTCCTCACCACTACTGAAGTTCTAATCTTGTGCTAGAGCATTAACAGCAGAATATGGCTTTCATAAAACATTGACAGAAACTGAAAAAGAACTTTAAATGATTAAACACTTCATTCAGCCTTTTTATTTGGTCTAATGAAATATTTAACTTGTTCTAAAGCTTTTTGTTCTTCCCACTGCTGCTCTGTGGTGGTCATTCTATGTTTGGCAGTGATAAGTGTGCTAAGATTTTGCAGATGTAAAATGCTTCATGGTCCTTCACTTTGTTTTTAAATTTTTTTTTTTTTTTTTTTTTTTTTACATTTTGGATACCAAGGTTGAACACTGAGCACTGCATGACTAATTGTGGGCTTAGCCTGCGTTACATTCAAAATAGTAGCAACAAAAATGTAATAAACACTATTTATCTTAACTGGTGATGAAAGGAACTGAGATATTTTTTGAGTCCAGAAATGGAGGTAGTTACTTTTATATCTAAGTTTTTGAATATGATCTTGAAAGTTAACAGACTGGTTGAACCAGATGTTGATAAGATTGTTATGCTGATCAAACAGCAAGAAGGACCTGGGTGCTTTGGAAAGTTTTTTTCTCAGAAACACAGAGCATGGCCTTGTTTTTTAGGGGTTAAGGAGAAATGTTTTGATGAGTAGTTTAGTTCAAAAAGGTTAGTTTGTCGTTAGGGTTGTATATGTAGATAGCCACCTTATCAGTATGCAAGATAAGTTATAACTGGGGTAAGCCAATGGATATTATTTATTAAAATTCAAATGTATTAAGGCAACAATTTATCCCTGTGGTACAACTGAATCCCATATAGTGGATATAGAAATATTTGCCAGAGTGTGTCATTTGACTTGCCAGATAATTGGTAAGGGGAAAAAAAATAAAATGTGAATGCACAATTAAATTTTGAATCTGGTCAAACTGTGCAGACTGAAGACCTTCTAAAAAGTACAATTTATTTAGGGCAGGTTATCAGGAGTTCATCATATATCAATATATTCTCCAATTTTAACAATAGTGCACGTTCCAAGAAACGTTGCAATAACCTTGAGGTATATATTTAAGAAGGAGTTGAATTTAGAGTGGTTGAATAAGACTAAAAACAGACTAAACCTATAAACAGCTAAACAGCATGGTTACATTTGTGACGGTAGGTGACATTTATACTTGTGTAGTAATTATATTAATACAGAGCATTATCTGTTCTGCAGAACTGAACAAGTGATGTCTGCTATGTCAGGAGAAATTTTCCCATACTTCATGCTAATCAGGGATTTGGGCAAAAATTAAATTAATTAAGAATATTCATAACTATGAACTTTTAATTTACATATGAGAAGCTACATAATTTTCAGACTATCATTTAGTAATATATCAGAAGCTAAAGTGTTTCAAAGAATTATTTAACCGATAATTTTAGGAGGTGATGTTTTATTAATATTACTGATGTCATGCTATGCAGGATCAAACTAAAAAAGAACATGATTTAAGATTGACTGGTTTTGTAAGGCGATTGAAATAAAAAAGTCACAAGCTGAAAAACATTAAGTCTAAAATCAGAGAAAGAGTGCCAATAAATCTATGAGTTATAGCTTAATGCCTGATTCTTGAAGCCAGACAGTGAGAAAGTTAGAGCAGTAGCATAAATGCCTTTTTTCCAGAGGGCAATCAAGGTCTTATGAGATTTTTGGTATTATGTGTTATCTTTTCAATTTTATTCTGAATATATCAAAAATTTATTTTATTTATTTATTTACATTTGTTTACTACCCGCGGTGGTGGTGCTGCGGTAGCGTTGTCGCCTCACAATAAGACGCTGTCCGGTTCGATTCTCAGCTAGAGTGTCTTCTGCGTGGAGACATGCATGAATGGGCATACCTTCATTGAAGGTTGTGCGTCAGGGCTGGTAACTCGGCATGTAAAAATCAACTACTAATCATTAGCAGAACGGAGTTCCGCTGTGGCGACCCCTAATCGGGAAAAGCCGAAAGACACAAACAAATTTACATTTGTTTACTGTGATAATCCAGTGGGCCAAGGTGAACCCATTTTCAGTGGCCCAGGGAGTAAAGCTCCAGTCAGAGTATAACTATTACACAACACAAATATAGAATCACGTGCGACAAACATTATACATAGCTATACAATCATATGCAACAAACATTATACAAGCATTATACATACACTATAAAGCATTACATTACATTTTGAGCAGCAAAGTACAAATTCAGTGGTGCAATATACAATGTAGGACTAAGAAATGGTGATATCAGAACAGCATACTACACTGCTTCTTAGAGTGATAGATCATGGCTCAAAAACATTACCATTGAGCAGTAGGTTCATTTGGTGATAGGTAGATCTTGGTGTGTAGTCTATGATATATGTAAGATAGTAATATCTAGGTAGTTTGTTTAGACTGGGTTAAGCTTTAATTAAAGATTAGGAACTGAGTAACACAGTCTAGGGATAAGAGCACTTAAAGGTATAGCATTACTTTAGATGGTAGTTGTAGAAGAGAAGTTTTACAGATTGGGAGAGTAAAAGGGTGAGGGTATATAGAACAAGAGAGGGAAAAGTCAGGGATGGGCCGGCAAGAAAAAAATGGGCTCAAATATAGGAACTACATCCTTGGTACAGTTGCATTGCCAAAGAGAGGTGAGGTGTTGTTTCAGGGGTATCGTATAGAGAGGGACACTGCTGATAGACCTGATTGATTGAGGGGGATTATTCCATAGTTTAGCTACAGTAAAGGGATAGCACAATTGTCCTGGTGCACAGGTTGGTGTCACTACATTTAGAAGTAGATGATTATTGGATCAGAGAGGTCTGTTTGGATGATCTTGTGTGAGTAGAGAAGACAAGGAAGGGCAGCTAAATGGTTTATAGATAAGTTTGTGTGCAGGGGTTAGTTGGATAAGAGACAGATGATGTGGTAGCTCCAACCAGTTTAGTTGGATCAGAGAGGAGCAGTGGTAAGACGAATAGCTTGCATTTGCTACAAATTTAGCAATTTTATTGTAGCATGAGGCTAGTTTGGATTTGAGAGAGGCTTGAATATTGGTCAGGAGAGGTGCACAGTACAGAAGAGAGGGTAGTAGGAAGGAAGAGGAGAGAGAGTTTTGTGGAATGGTTGAGGAAGTATTTTTGTCTATAGAGAGTTCACAGTTTTTGGTGTGTTTTTTTAATGTTGGTATGACTGTGCAAGTCAAAAGTCAAGTTCCAATCTATAATGATGCATAAAAGTTTGGTATGTGGTAACAACTTCAATTACTGTGCTGTTTTGGGTTTGGATGATGACATTTTCCTTGTTTAGTGGAGTGGATTTTTTGGGAAGAAAAGTCAAGTTCAAATCTATAATGATGCATAAAAGTTTGGTATATGGTAACAACTTCAATTACTGTGCTGTTTTGGGTTTGGATGCTGAAATGTTCCTTGTTTAGTGGAGTGGATTTTTTTGGGAAGAAAAGAACAAGTTTTTTATTGGGGTTTAGGGTGAGATGTTTGTTAGATATCTATATCTCTGTAGTAGTAAGGGAGTCTTGTGTGAGTTGGAATAGTTTAGATGGTGAGTTGCCAGCACAGATGATTGTGGAATTATCTGTGTATTGGATGACAGTACTTTGGGTAAGAGAGGAGTTGAAAGTTATTGATGAAGTTGCTGAACAAAAGGGGCTAGTATGGATTCTTGTGGAACACCTGTAGTGGTGTCAAGAAAAGGAGAGAATGAATTTTGCCATTTGGCTGATTGTTGTTTGTCTGTAAGGTAGTTTGAGAACCAATCTAGGGACTGGGATGAGATGCCTATGCCAGAGAGTTTAGTGATAAGGAGAGAGTGAGAGATCATATCAAAGGCCTTGAAGAGGTCTAAAAAGAGGAGGTGACAATTTGTCCATCATCTTGGGCCTGGTTAACTGTGTCAGAGAGGGATATGAAAGGTATAGTTGTGCTATAGCCAGGTTGAAATCCATGTTGAGTGGGAGAAAGGATTTGGTTGTGAAGCATATAGTGAAGCAGTTCAGTGTGGATGCATTTTTCTAGGATCTTAGAGATGGGTGAGAGGATAGCAATTGGTCAGAAGTTGGAAATGTCTGTGTTAGTGCCTCCTTTATGTAGAGGCAGAATGTATGCCTTTTTCCAAATACTGGGTATGTAAGACTCCAGAATAGCCCTGTTAATATGAATGCTGATGGTAAAGGCTATAGGATTTACAGCAATTTGTAGGAACTCAGCAGGTAGGTTGTCTGGGGCATGGGTGCAAGGTTTTAAGTATTTGGAGCAGCTTTTTTATTTTGTTGGTAAGAATAGGTGAAAGAGAGAGAGAGAGTCTGATGGAGGGGGAGTAAGGGTATCATGGGGGGTTGGATTGGAAGAAAGGTGGTAGTTATATTGGCAATAGTATTAATGAAATAGGAGATAAAGAGATTAGCTATTTCTGTTGGTGTTTCCTCAGGGTTCCGGCAAGGATTGTTATTTGACCCTGGGTGTAGAAAGGAACTGATGGAGCCCCAGAACCTTTTAGGGTTTTGTTTCTGAAGGTTTTATAGGATTAGGTAGTGATGTTTTTTGTCTAGTCACTTTACTTGATTATGGAGCTGATTATAATTTGTCAGGTTGAAGATGCTGTTGTTTTTTTTTCCAGTGTTTCCATGCCGTATCCCTTGTGGTCATTAGCTGTTTAGTGGGTTTTGTGGGCCAGGTGGCTTGATTAGTTTTTACCCTTCTTAGAATAAGCAGAGCCTGGTTGTCTAGGACCTTGAGAAATGTACAGTTAAAGAACTCAATGGCTTCATCTAGGGGAAGGAATTTTAATGTGCTCCAATTAATATATTGTGGGGTGCCATTAAATGTGGTGGGAAAGAAATGGGATAGGTCTCTAGTTTGTAGTGATGTCTGCTAAGTGATGAAGTGTTTTTTCAAACTATAATGGCAGGTAAGTGGTTGTTTATGGCATTGGGGAAAGTTCCTGTGAATGCAATATTTGTTGGGTCAGAGACTAATATCCAATCTAGGCTAGAACCACTGTTGTTGCTTTTATTTGGTCTGGTTATGTTATTAATTAGTTGGGTAAAGGTATATAGGTTGACGTTGGAGGTGGGGTTTTGGTGGGAGATGTCAAGCCAATTGGTATTGATGTCTCCTAAGGTTATAGTTTCATTTTTAATATTGTTTGAATCCCATGACAGCATCTCCTCTAATACCTGGATATTATTGCCAGGAGGAATGTATAATACAATAATACAGATGTTTTTGCAATTGTTTATTCTATGGAAGGACACTAATATTTCATCTGAGGAGAATTGTGGGCTAGACTTGGTGCATGATATAATAGAGAAGCTGTAAGGATATATCAGACAGACTCCTTCACCTTTCTTATGGGGTCAGTCAAATCTTAGACAGGCAAATCCTGGGGGTAGGAATTCTGTATCTTTAATATAGGGCTTCAGTCATGTCTCAGTGGTGGCTATAATGACAGGTTTCTTATTAGATATCCAGGAGTAGAAGTCTGGTATTTTGTTCCTGATACTTTGGAGGTTAATGATTGTAATGTTTAATGAGTTATACGAGTTGGAGGGTATAGAGGGGACTGTGCTTGGGGCTTGGTTCGGGGTATATGTCTCCAAATAGCACAGAGTATGTGACTGGGAAACAATAGAGTTCCTGTCTTTTATTTGCATTTATTGGGTAATTATGAGCTAAGGTGGTGGTGTTCTTGGCGAAGGGATGAAGAAGTGTGAGAATAAATTTTAGTTTTGAGCATAGTCTTAGGTCTGTGGTGTATAGGCTAGAGGATATGTTAGAAAAACTGGTAGGTGACTTTGTTTTATTTGTTATAGTGGCTGTAGGATAGTGGGTTATATAGGTATTTTGAAGTGAGGTTAGTTGTAGTAGGAGGAAGAATGTGAGAGACAGGGTGAGGAGTATAGTGTTAGAGATTAGTGACATAGTGTGGGGTGGGAGTGGAGGTTTTGAAATAGTTTAGGTGAATTTAAGATTTGGGAGTTTTGGGAGATAAAGGGAGTGATATCTTAGGATGAGGTTGACAAGTAGTATGTCGGTGGTAGGTGTAAATTGATGAAGTATTGTAGGTGTGAGTGGGAATGATGTATGTGTGTTTGATTGGTGGAAGTGAGTTGATGGGTGGATTTGAGGTTAGAATGTATGTATGTGTGTTTGGTGAAAGTGAGGTGATGGGTAGAGTTGTAATGGAAAGGGGTGGTTGGGAATATGGTAGGGTAGGGAAGCAGAGTGAACCTGAGCATAGTGAGGGTGAATGGAGTGGGTTGAGCCAGGAGGCTGAGCAGGGAGGAAAAGAAAACAATCAGTAAGGTGAAATTCAAAACAAAGGAGAGGCACAGTTTAATTTTATGACAGCAACAAGTGGAGTGCTAGAATTGCTTAAGTTTGATCTGCTTCTTAAGGCTTGTAAGTAAAACTATTTAAAAAATAATATGTTGAAAACAGGAAACTGTTCAAAAGGTTAAAGAACAAGAGCTTCCTCTTAAGGGTAATAAGAAGGAAACATAGGGTCAGGCAGGGCCTGCCAGTATGGTTAAGGAACAGGGGTGAACGGGTCCTATGGTGTGCAAACCTCAGGTGTAACGGCAACATCAGCAAGAAATTATTGAAGGTAATCTGTAAACCTACATTTGCTATTATTATTGAGCTTGACTGGGGCTTTGAGCTGGGGCATCTTGCTGGAGTCCAGAGTTCAGGGGAAAATGCAGATGAAGCACTTTGTATAGCATTTTCAAAGCCACAATGCGAAGTTAAGAAGTATAATAAAAGAAAAAAATGAGTGTTGAAAAGGTTAAATAAAGATGTAGTAGTAGAACAGAAGATAAGGGAAGACAAAGATTTGAAAAGGAGAGGAGCAGAGGTAGAATATGAGAGAGAGGAGATAAGAAAGGGAAGGGCAAGATGTACAGGAACAATAAAGGGTGAAGGGCAAGAGGATTGCAAAGAGAGCTAAAAGATGAAGAGGGCAGGTTCACATAGAGTATATCAAGGCACACTTTGCAAAAAGATACAGAGCAAATACATCAGTGAGTGCATCAGTGCAATAACATATAAACCAAATACATTCCTAAAATGTTATAACAAATTACAATGATTATATGCAGTAACCTGAATTTCAGAAACTATATATGTGGAAATTACAACATTCACAGTACTTTGATGGAGACACTATTTACATAAATAAACACAACTGGACCTACTGTGGTAGTAAAAATGTAACATAGCTGTAGCAGTTTTAAGCATATAACAGTGAGGCTGGGCTGGATAGCAACTTATAATGGATAGAATGCAGACGTACCAAACTACATTTGAGCAGTAGTCTGAATGATGTTATTTCACCTTAAGTTTGAGTAGGCTGCTATGAAATACTGGATATGCCTTTTGAAACAATGAAAGCAAGTCAGCACCTCAGAGCAAATGTACAATATGGTCCTAGAAATACTACATATCATGAAGTGTTGCTGAGAGGGATGGATACAATATGACAAACATCCAACTGCACATATTGATAGTATCCAAGGTAAGCGGTATTACAGGAGGCTACTCTACTTTCCATGTATTCCAGAAGCTCAAAAGAACAGCAAAAAGTACAGAGGCATTTTAATAAATAGTACAGTATTGCTGGGTTACATATAGATATCGCACACACAATCTGGCTACTCCGGTAGTAATTTTGGAAAGACATACCCCTGGATTCAGTAATCTTCCATGCAGGACTAGCTTAGTCCTGCATGGAAGTGGCCATTTAGGAGCAGCACAACAGTGAACTATGCATATTAATGAAGGCAAGCTGCCTGAACTCCTAAACGGGCATGGAGCGTGGACAAGTACAGGGGGCGTGTCTGAGACCAGAGCTCTCACAATATACACATCCCTGCAATCAAGAAATGCAGTTTGGCAATAACAATGAGCGAGACTGCTCATAGGGGGTTGCGTACCCCCAGCAACACCCCCAAGTTTATAAGAGCAATAGTTAAAATATAATAATATAAACAAGTTACATTTTTTTTATCAAACTGATAAAATTTAACCATAGGTGCGCGGGTTTGCCCATTGCTTAGCTACGTATACTGCAGCTTAAATGGCACAAGAAAATAAATATCAAGATATATACAAATGAAGCAGGACTGCAATAGTGTAGTGGGCAGAGCAATCGCCTTACGAGCAGTCATTCCCGGTTCGAGTCTCACTGCAGTACATTCCATTTTCCATGTCAAATCACTTTATGAACAATATTTTTTGTTGCATAACCTACTAAATAACATATATTTGTGAACTAGAGTACTGCATTAAATGCAGATGTGAGGTGTCATTGTAATAATGTTGTAAAATCCACAGATAAGCACAAGCGCTCCATACAGTATATATATATATATATATATATATATATATATATATATATATACACACATGAATCAGGGATACAAATCAGAGGTATAATGGGTAATGAATGATAAATCCATAGAGTGTCCAAATCCACCACCTTCCCAAGAACCATTTTACATTTTTGTCTAAATTACTGATGGGGTAGTACATAAGACTGAGGTATCACCAAACAGATCCTGCTTCCTCATGTATCATATGGTAATGTAGATTTGCAATCACTTAATAGTATGCTGTATTAATGTTATCCACACTGTCAACATAAATAAAATGTGTAGGAATGCCTGTATATAACTGGTGTAATCCCCAGAGGTCATTTAGTACAACTGAGAGAGACATAGACAGAAAAGACAGACAGCAAAATCCAAATAGCACACGCAACTGAGACGTGAACTGTTGTATTTTTAGCACACACAGCTATGGTTTGAATCCTGGGAGTGGTAGTAAGCTGTATGCAGAATCATACCCCACAACTGTACAGATATGTCCAGAATGTCCAGTTAATTGGCCCATATCCGCTGCCTGTCACCCTGTCCCCCTGGCAAATCAGTAGGATGATCCCAGACGTTTAGGCAGCAAATAATGACATACAACTGATTTTCAGACATCTATAAGAACAAACCTATCACTCTAGCAGCTCCCCAAAATGTTATGAGAGTAATAAGCAAAGTATGTCCCATCTTCACCCCCATGTTGTAAAGATGTGACCAGAGTGTGTGCAGTAACAGAGTTAGACGTATGTGCATAATAATAATGTGGAATCTAGTAATATGAGTGGCAACATTCAGGTAGTGCTAATAAACATTTCCCCCATAGGTCTGTCAGATATGAAAACTGTGCCTAGAAATAAAAAGATTGAAATCCTGGACTGGTACTGTTTACACTGGTATTGTATGGCATTGTTAGTGTTGCAGTTGCTCAGAATAATAAGGTATTACTCATCACTGTCATCCACACTGTGCTACATAATAAAACTGTCTATGAAACCCTGTATAAGAATGTTGCAATTACAAGGTCTGATTGTAAAACCATGGGAGACTTATAGACAGAAATCAGAGAAGAGCTACACAGCAATATCTATACAGCACACTCAACTGTGATGTACACTGTTCTATTTTTAGCAGACACAGCCATGGTTCGAATCCTGGGAGTGATACTAAGCTGTATGCAGATGCATACCCCATAAGTGTACAGAGTTGTCAAGAATGTCCAGTTAAGTGGCCCATATCTGCTGGCTGTTACCCCGTCCCCCTGCCATATCAGTGTGCTAATCTCTGACATGCAGGCAGCATTTAATGTCATATAACTGACTGTCATGTCTGTACATATTTGGAAAATGTCTATGAAAACAAACCTGTCATTGTACAACTCACCAAAGGTTTATGAGGGCAATAGTCAAAATATGTCCCGGTTTCACCTGCATCTTGTCAAGACATGCCCAGAGTGTGTGCAATAAGAGATGGACAGGTATGTGCATAACATCAACCTGGAATCTGGGAATATGTGTAGAAACAGGTAGTGTTAACAAACAATACCTCCACAGGTATACCAGGTAAGAGGTATATACTGCAGGTAAAACACAGTTCATGTATATAGTTGTCGACATCCATACCACTGTCCAAACTAAGGCTACAGGGTAGTGTAATAATACCTGTAAGGTACAGATCACAGCACTGCCTAGGAAAGTAATGAGAACTACAGGGATATACAAGTTGTTAATTGACATCTTTCTCCCCCCCCACCATATCTGCAACAGTAAACTAAATACACAACTCAGTCGGTATGTGCTCTATTAAATCTACTGTTGGGACATATGTCCTATTGTTTGATAAATATTTAAATTTGTTTCTATGCATGTGTCATGTTGAAATACTCCCACATTGGTGGCATGCTGCCATCAATGTACCTGCATGCTGTTGTAATGGCCACTGTGTTTCCATATATACATGTGCTCTGTTTGCTATGCAACTGTTCCACATCTGGTGTTTCGGGTTAATGGGAATATCTATGAATGCTGTTATACCTAATCCTGGAATGTGTTGACTATTATTAACCTACATATGTTGTAAAATTGAAACACCATAGCATGTTTGGGAAGGCTGGTCCCAGCGGACCCACCTCTCCCACCTCATCTGGCTGTGGCACAGGACACCAGCACATCTGGGGCCCACCCTGAGACCTCCTCGTCTGCTGGTCCTGCACCACCTCTGGGTGGAACCACCTCAGGGGATGTAGCTCACCCCCCTGGGAGCGGACGCGGACAGGACACTATCACTCATTGCCAGGTCTGGGGTCTGGTGTGTAGCAAGCTCTGCAGGGAGTTTGGAGATCTGCTATGCCAGCTTGAGGGCCACGTGGCACAACTAGAGGGTCATCCTGCCCCTCCTACTCAGCCCCCAGCACAGCCACCTTTGGGGCCATGAAGGTGGAGTGGTGACTGCCCATGGGTGGGGACCTCAGTCCCACTGTTTCCACTATGGGGGCTCATGGGCTTCCGACTTCCCAACACCCCTCCCCATACAAGGTGTTTACTCCCCCACATGTCATATACTGCCCCTGTATGCTGTCTTGTCTGTCTTGTGTGTTATCCTACCCAACCTACCACCCCCAAATATACCTACTATCCCTCCCCAACATCCCACTCTCACCTTAAAAAATAAAAAAAGGGCAATCTATGTTCCCAAAAAAAAATCTTGCCCCATACATAGCTGTCCATTTCACACACGTGTTCACTGGACACTTGTAATTTGGTCTAATTGGCTTCACAACATATTATTGTTGTCCTCACCCCTCATTCAGGAGTATGAGTGTCCAAATCTACCTCCAAATCAGTGTATATGCACAGTTGTTGCTGTAGAAGAAATGGGCAGCTATGGACCTTCCCTACACCCGTCCTTAGCTATTTTCCCTACTGTCTTTCCCCCTTTGTGCCGCTTTTTCACCACTTTCTTATCAACCCTTTTTCATTTCTTTTAAAGAAATTAGCACAGGGGCAAGCATGAGTAAGCACTTTTAAGCAGCAGTAAGCGGGTTTAAGCTTGTTTGGTAGGGGTAAGCAATGCCTACACAGGTTAAGCAACTGAGAAGCTAAATCAGTATAGGAAACTGTAACCAGAAGTTAGCAGTGCTTACCTCCATGCAAACCCACGCAAACCCACTTACAACTGCTTAAAAGTGCCTTAATTACTCTGTATCCAATGGCCCTTGTTCTGTAAAGCAACAAAATAGCCTATGCAAGGCTCGAACCCAGTACCCTGCACACCATAACCAAAGCGATTTACCACTAAGCCAGATATACATAACCCTGATATTTTCACAAACATATCATCCAACACAGTCATTCAACAGTACAGGAAATGTATTTATACATGTAGCTGTATGTGTGTGTGTATATATATATATATATATATATATATATATATATATATATATATATATATATATATATATATATATATATATATATATATAATATATATATATATATATTATATATATATATATAGATACATACATATGCATACATTTATAGATATATATGTCTACATATATGTCTATATATATATATATATATATATATATATATATAGATAGATATATAGCTATAGATATATATATATATATATATATATATATATATATATATATATATATATATATATATATATATATATATATATATATATATATATATATATATATATATATATATATATATATATATATATATATATATATATATATATATATATATATATATATATATATATATATATATATATATATATATATATATATATATATATATATATATATATATATAGATAGATATAAAAGACAACATAAATACATATATGACCAAAGGCACTGTTAATGGGTGTGAGGGGGCCCAAGCTAAATACCTCTTATAAGTATTGCTATCACCCCCTCCCTCACGGCCAAACAGATCTGCCCTGCAACAGAATACCAACTGTTGCAAGTTCCATACCCAGGACCCTACACAACATGGCCACAAGATGTTAGTAATCTATCCCACCTGTATGATGTCAGGAAGGTATCAATAACATATTATGCAGTACAGTCTGGCTACCATAGGGAATGCACAATGTGGAAGCAATAAACATTCCAAAGATACATATACACACACACACACACATATATATATATATATATATATATATATATATATATATATATATATATATATATATATATATATATATATATATATATATATATATATATATATATATATATATAACTACACATACACACACATAGATATGTATAGGAAGACACATATTTAGTGAGTGCACAGCATATTGAACAGCCAGTATTCCTACAGTTGCCACCTTTTCAAATGGACAGTGTATGAGTAACTCATACAAAAGAAAATTTTTGTCTGAAACATATATCCACACAGAAGTTAAAGGATATGTTACCACACACAGGTATGCATACATAAGAATGTTTTATTTGTGTACTATTACAGTTGTATATGCCATGTCATGTAGCTGTTAAGACTTTGAAATACATACTAACTAATTAATGCTACTCTCAAGCTGATCATTTTATATAGTAATCTGAAAGCATAATATATGTCCCTGTCCAGGCCAAAGCCTCAAGTAGTGCAACAGTAAAGACAGATTTGGCCAGAGGATAAGAATCAATCAACAGTAAGTAATGCAGATGTATAGTCCAGCAGCCTCTAATTACACTCTGTACTCAATCCCTAGGGGAAAGGACTTAAGTTGACACAATGGGATGTATCTGTTACATAATGCATAACTGAAACATCACAATCACACTGACAAACAGAACAGTCTGTATGGCAGTAAGCACTAGGCCACCAATGTTCCCAAGGTGAAATGTATGGTAATGTACAGCCATATACCTTAAGGCAGCTTACTACCGATATCCCTCACACATTGTAACAGCCTAGGATATATATGGTGCATACCCCTCCCCCATAGACTGATGTACAGGGGCATATAACACTGTTACATACACTGACCTCTGGACTGCAGAAGGGCACACACGTTTTGTGCAGCTGAAGCCCACATATATATGGACCCTATCCCACAATATGTGTGGGGGCCACAACAGCACTGGAATGATGGCAGGAATGGCAGCATGACATAATCACAGGCCACTACATAACAACCCCTTACTGCATGTCATATGGACAAAGCCTGGTATGTAGGTGGAGGACCGAGGCCAGAACACATGCCCATATGTGAAATAGTGTTGTCATACATTGAGTACGTTGCTGGTGTTACAGGATAGTCTGCAACATATCCTTAGTCAGGAATATGAAGTCAGAAACACAAATGGATGTAGCAATGTACAGATAGCACTCAACACACACAATGCCAGTGATATATCTGACACAAGACTTGTGTGGTGGACAGACAAAACATTACAGGCACACCTTTGGCCATCATGTGGATAGGTCCACAGATGAGAGCTATGCAGACAGACTGCATTCCATGTTAAACTAGTATGTACACACAAACCCTGTAACACTGGTGCTATACAATGCATATAACAATGCTACTCATACTATCTGTAGTTCTGGAACCTTATACAAATATGCAGTTGGCCTGAGTCTGTAAGTCCTCTTGTAAGAGGTATTGCTACCTGCTGTCTGTAACACTGCTGCCCACACACAGGAAGGATGTCCTCTGTACAGGAAAGGTAAAGTGACCACTCCCACATGATGTAGTGCTTTATAGCAGTGGGTTGCCATGACAGTGGTAATTGGAAGTACTACACAGCATGCTGCATGCAGGTAGCAAGTGAAGAACACTGACTGGTGCAGAGGCCATCACCTGATCATGTGCATCACCTACAAAATCCATGCTGCAATCTATTCAAAGCAGCTCAATCCATTTACTGGAGAGAGACCGAGATAGAGAGAGAGTGAGAGAATGAAAGCCGAAGCCAAAAAAAAAAACACAAAAAAATAAAAACATCCATCCAACAAACTATCCAGAACAGACATCATTCCCACAACAGGTATGTGAAGTATATATGCATGTAATTGAATGTAATACTTGGTCCATAATAATAGGATATATGATGTGGAATGATTTATATGTGCCATCAGGTATTGTTGTAATGATGTCCAGCTGAAACTGCTGTGCAGCGTCTAAAAGCAAGACTGAGTCCCCAGGCGGATGGGATCATGCGCAAACACACACACACACACACACACACACACACACACACACACACACACACACACGTATATAAATACATGTCCCCTAGTTTTGCATCACAGTGCTGCATGCTATGTGTGAGCAAACATCACACATATCAATGCACACACACACATATATATATATATATATATATATATATATATATATATATATATATATATATATATATACAGCAGTAAGTGTGTGCTACATGGACGGTTATGTCATGTATGAACCCCATGTTGGTACCACATTGCCTTTGTTTGTGAAGGTGGGATTAGGAATTTTGGGAAGGATAGCAGGGATATTTGTGGAAGTGTGTTGGTTGGAAGATAGAGAAGACAGCTTACACAGGCAGTACATGACACATGTGGTGGGTAAACACCTTGGATGGGGAGTGTTGTCTGCGATGTGGAAGCCCCATGAGCCCCCATATGGAAACAATGGGAACAAAGCCCCCACCCATTGCCAGTCACAACATCAGCTTCATGGCCCTGAAGGTGCCTGGGCTGGAGGCTGAGCAGGAGGAGAATGTGGACCCTGTGAGTGTGTACTGTGAGCCTCGAGGTGCTGTAGCACATCCCTCAAGTCTCTGTGGAGCTCCCTATGCACCAGACTCTGGACCTGACCTCGGGTGATAGGATCATGTCTGTGTGTGCTCCGGGGGAGCACCATCCCCTGAGGTGGTTCCACCTGAAGGTTGTGTAGGACCAGTAGATGAGGAGGCCCCAGGGTGGGTCCCACATGTGATGTGGCCCGGTGACATGGCCAGATGAGGTGGAAGAGGTGGTTCTGCCAGCAACTGTTCCCTAAACATGCTATTGTGTCACTGTTATAGATAATATGTGGGTAGTAATATTCCACACATTCCTGGATCATGTCCAACAGCATGCATAGATATCCCCATTAACACAAAACAACAGATGTGCAGTAATCACATAGCAAACAGACCACATGCATATATGGAACCATAATGGCCCTTACAATGGCATGCAGGTGACGTTGTCCATAACAGGCCAGCAATGATGGTGTCCCCACAGGGAACATGGCTATAAACACATTGCACAAAGTGTGGTACAATATGATATATGTCCCACTGGTAGGTATTTTGTAGACATACCTATTGAGTTGTGTGATCAGATTATTGTTGCAGATATAGTGGGGAGAAGACAGAGATGTGTATTAAGAACTATGATAACCTTGCTGTATGAGTTGCTTAGACCTGTTTCCATCTTTATATCTTTCAGGCAAGATGTCACATGGGAGACTTCCAGTTTATACAGCGGACGAGAATGAGGTCATCATCACACACCTGGTGCAGCACTACCAGGTGTTGTTTGGCAGAACAGCCCATGAGCAGCAGGAGCGGACTGCCCTGTGGATTGATCTTGTCCACAGGGTAAATGATGTTTGCCTGCATATCCGCAGTTATGAGCAGGTCCAGCATTATTGCACTGACCTACTTCACAATGCCCATCGGCATGCTGCTGCAGTCAGGGGGGATCACCTCACAACAGGGGGAGGGTCATGCCATCCACCCCCCCGACACATGTTGAGGAGCTCCTTGCCAGCCTCGGGGAACCTGCCCGCACACACAACTGGCAGAGAGTATAGTGGAGGTGGGTGCTACTCACACAACAGCAGAGGAGTGTGCTGTTAAGGCCACAGTGCACATCAGTAGACCACTGTTGCATATCCATCTGCATCTATACAGTTAGATCATGCGTATGTGAGATGACTTATATATAGTCTGTTGCTGCGTAGTAGTAATAAACAGATGTGCATAAGCTGTAGTATTGTGGGCTTGTACTGTTGATGTACTGTAATGCTGCACCCACCCTGTACTCCTACCTAATTAGTGTATCATGCTACAGCATTACACAGTTATAGAACACGCCACAGAGGTTATTGGGCTACTCCTTCTCCAAAGGTGTATTTCAAAGTGAATGACATCAGTAGGCTTGCCAAAGTAGGGTATTTGAAATTGTAGTGAGTGTGACTGGCCTAAAAAGCATTAATCCCTACCCAGACAAGCACACACACAGTTGCCACATCTGGGATTAGAACTCATACCTAACTAGTACGTCACACTACAGCATTACGCAGTTATAGGATGGGCCACAGAGATTACTGGTCAACTCCTTCCCCAAAGATGTATTCCAAAGTGAATGACATCAGCAGCCTGGCCAAAGTAGGACAATGGAGGATGTAGTGACTGTGGGTGGCCTCAAAAGCATTGCTCTCTACACAGACAAACACAAATTTCTACACTTGCCATGTCTGGGAATAGAACTCCTACCTAACTAGTATATCACACTACAGCATTATGCAGTTATAGGATGCGCCACGGAGATGACTGGGCTACACCTTCCCCAAAGGTGTATTTCAAAGTGAATGACATCAGCAGCCCTGTCAAAGTAGGACATTTGAAATTGCAGTGAGTGTGACTAGCCTAAAAAGCATTGATCCCTACACAGTTGAAATATCTGGGATTAGAACTCCTACTTAACTAGTACGTCACACTATAGCATTACACAGTTATAGGACACACCACTGAGATTACTGGGCTACTCCTTCCCCAAAGGTGTATTTCAAAGTGAATGACATTAGCAGCCCTGCTAAAATAGGGCATTTGAAATTGTAGTGAGTGTCACTGGCCTAAAAAGCATTGATCCCTACACAAACACACACTTGCCACATCTGGGATTAGAACTCCTACCTAACTAGTACATCACACTACAGCATTATGCAATTATAGGACACACCACAGAGATTGCTGGGCTACTATTTCCCCAAAGGTGTATTTCAAGGTGAAGACATCAGCAGGCTTGCCAAAGTAGGGCAATGAGGAGTGTAGTGTGTGTGCGTGGGCCATAACCCATTCAGCTAGAGGCAAACACAACACTCAGGCACACACAGGTTTATATTCCACAGGTCCGTGTATACAACTGCTAGATGACTACTGACTTGTACAGTCATGTTACACAGTTAGCACAAGCACCACAGACACTATTGCGCTGATGAATATCAGAGGCAAATGTCTACAGTGATTGACATTTGCACATCATGTGGTTTTAGCCAATTGGATGTGTGCAGGGTGGGACAGGCCTCATGATGGGAGGCTCCTTGTCACTGTCACTTTCTTCCACACATCTATTTATGTGTATTTTTGGCCTATTATAGTGTGTTGCCCTTAAATATATGTGTGTATTCCTATCCAATGTGCGTGCAAAGCATGACTGGTGTGTACTGAGGAGTGTATGCACTAACATCTGCGACAGTCAGATATGTATGGTCCACTGTTGTTGCCAGACATGGCCTTCATTTCTCTAAGTGTGGGAACAGCCCAGTATTACCTTCTGTATTGAATGTGTGAATCCATTCCTGGTAGATTGTACACCAGTGCAGACTTTTGTGTTCTACACCTACAGCTAGCAACCTGTTTCTGAGGGATATCTGTAGATTGGTTGACAATATGGGGTCAAAATGGGCAAAGGATAGTGGGTTGCTGTAAATAATTGTGTTTGTGCTGCTTCTGCTATATGGTCTTGCTGTTAGCAGAGATATTCAGACATATGTACTGTTTTACACTGTGATGTTTTATGTCGTCAAGTACTGTCAGGTATACATATTTGAATGCAGTGATGTCCTGGGAACACAGGGTGAATTCAGCTGTGTCCAATATTGTGGTCAGCAGCCTACATATTCTTGCACAATCATGCCATTCTGGAGGGCTAGCTGCAGACACTTGCTGCTGGGTCTGTGTAAATGGTTCAGCACCTTGGTACAGTGGTGGCTGAGGATCCCATACCTGTACATCCATCGACGTGACAGTATGGCCATATCCTGCTGTGGCCATAACTCACAGCTGTACAGATTCACACAGGTTACTCAGAGGCAGGGGTCATAATTCTGGACATTACCCCTTCACATTGTGGTTTACGAGCAGGTTTGTAGCCACCCATTCTTGTGTTTGCAGCCAGGGATAGTATGTCCACATGGCTGAGTTTCGGACTTCACACACTACATGCTGCCCATGCTCCTACCCTCCCTCTATTATTCTATCCTCTTCCAAACATTATGCAAACATATTCTGATATGTTCCCTATAGTTATCACCTCATCCCAGCAGTAATTTGGTGTTGGTCCACAGGTCATGCAGTAGGACATGGTGGACATGTTACTGAGATTTGTCCACATGGCCTTGCATTTGGGTTCTGTGGACTGTGTTATGTTGTTATTTGGGAGTCCATGACATAACATACATTGGCAGTACAGGTGAGACACAGGCCTTTGGCAGAAGACTGTAGGCCATTTGGTAGTGATGCAGACCAGCTGTAGCAGGCCATTGCATTCTGTCACTCCTACAGTCCCAGACTGCAATATACTATATTCCCCTGGGGTGACAGGGTAGGTGTGCAAGGTGTTCATGCCAATACATTCTGCCATTATTGATCCAGTGATGTGGATGCTGGTAGGGTGCTGCTTACAGCTAGAGACACACCTGCATGGGACACCTGTTCTGCATGCTGCATTCTTTAGCTATTGCCATACAGAGGGTGGGTCATATTGTACTCATTCCCAACAGCAGGGATAAGACTGGGGGAGGTACCTTTGGGTGGTGGGGGGTGATCTGGGTGCATGTGCGCTATGGACACTACTTGCATCTGACTCACAGATATGCATGGGGCATTCCACTTATGCTGGCTTATGCAGGTACATCAGCTGTTTCTCAATACTTCATACCTACGACCTTTGTGGTCTGCCATTTGGCCAGACAACATGGTATTCCCTACTGCAGGCCCAAATAATGTGCTGATAATCTGTATGTACAATTCCAAGGGTGTGTCCATTTGACAGTTACATATTATACACTGTCTGTCTGGGGTACTTCCCCCTGTGTACTTCTTGTATGTCAGGGCCCACATTCATGCCATGTCCATCTTTCAGATGGTGACACATATTGCTTCCAAACATGTACTATGGCTTACTGCTGGGATGTGTTTTGCTGGGAAGCATTGTTTTTAGCACTGCGGTTGTGAGAACTTGGCCCTGTCATCGGCAGTACTGGCCAATGGCCACCAGAACAAACCTCACCATGCATACATACCGACCACTCTCACACAATATACAACACACACCAACCTAACACACACAGCCCTGCATATTGTACACATGTTAGAATCTATCCTGCTACCTTGGCCAGCTCAGGTAATCTGTGCTCCACAGTTATTATACCTACACATACATGTTACTACATTTCTACATAGGATTGGGGGGGGTACACCTGACTGTTACTACATTTCTACATAGGATTGGGGGGGCACACATGACTGTTACTACATTTCTACATAGGACTGGGGAGACACACCTGACACTTGTACACATTTGCTATGACTGTACTGGTATTTCAGGTGCTCCATTTCATTCTGTATCCTAACCTATCATGCTGACTAGAGACATATCAGTGTACTACAGGTCTTAGGTTTGATTGACCTACCTTTTAGTCTCTCACTTCTTACCCTTCAGAACTAACATCCCGATGCCTGACCTGTTGTAGTCTATATGTGTAGGTCTGGGGGGGGTGTTCTTCATAGCCATCTATCAGAGGCCTTAGCACAGCCTTTGTTTGTGTTTGTCTACACCTTTCCTACTGGCTGAGGCTGTTGTTGGGTATGTGAGCCTCCCTGACTGGCATGTGTGTGGCCCAGCACATTTCCTGCACTGAGTTTTGTCACCTTGTCTAGTACTGCCTACAGTGGTGACACCAGTATTTGTTACAGATCTCATGCTGCCACTATAGGTGTCTACTATCTGCTGGCATCCCATTTAGCCACCCGATTCCCTTGCATGATCACATCCATACCACAGATACAAGTAACAACACATACTACTCCATTCGGTTGATTGGAAGAGTGACTTACCTTGTGGCTGTGCCAGTATTGAGGATGGTGCTGGAGGGCTGACTATGTCGGATGCACATAGTACACTCCCTATACATGGTTAAGCACAGGTAGTGTCATGTTTGGCATCCCTTTTACTGTATTTGTGAGACAGATTGAGGTGTCATTCCCTGGGTTCCGACCGTGTCAGTGTATGTGCTATGCGTTGCCTCTGTGCCATGGCCTGGGCATACTGGTCATGCCTTCTTCTGCCTACTGGGGCAGGCTCAGGTTGTTCCTCCTCCAAGTCACTCTGCCTGTGCAGGCCTTGGCAATGGTGGGGGGCTGTGTGACCCTGCCCCATGCTGTTCCTGCTCCAACTATTTCCTCAGGATCATATTGTGTAGCATGGCACATATGATGACAATTTGGGTATATGTAGCTGGTGAGTACTGCAAGGCTCCACTGGATGTGTCCAGGCACTGGAACTGTGACTTGAGCATCCCAAATACATGCTCTATTATGATTCTGGTCTATGCGTGTGCCTCATTACTGAGTTCTTGTTCAGGTGTGTGTGCATTTCTGATGGGTGTCATCAGCTATGGCTCCAGTGCATAACCAGCATCCCCACTAGGTGGCCGTAAGGGATGTCCCCATTGGCAAATCTCTGGTACAGCTGAGTCAGATGGCAGATGCGGGAGTCGTGATAGCTTCCAGGGCAGCCAGCACACACATTCATTATAATGCCTTGGGCATTGCTCACAACCTGGTAGTTGATGGAGGGGAAGCCCTCGTGGTTGATGTAGACCCTACCCTGCTCACCGGGTGGTGCTTTGATGCATATGTGCGTGCAGTCTTTAGCACCCACTACCTCAGGGTATTTTGCTATTTGGTGGAAAAGACGAATATTGCTGGCCAACGCCTCACATCTGTTGTAGAAATATACATGCTCATCGGCATGTGCTGACATGGCATCCGGGAACTGGTGGAGTACCCTGGATGCTGATGCCTGTGAGATCCCCATGATATCCCCAGTTGGCCTTTGGAAGGTACCTCTGACTAGTATTCTTAGGCTTACACATACCGGGTCTATATCATGTAATCAAAAACCCGTATCATCGAATGCTAGAAGACCAACAGATATAGTGCGAACTACGGTAACGGTGAACGTACAAAACCATGAAACACAAAATGTCAGAGTATCATGGTTGGCCCGTCTGCATTATAGCTCTGTAACTGTATGTGTGTGGATTATTTATTTTGTTTGGGTATATGTCTGTAGGGTAAGTGTGTGATAGTTACGGACCTTAGGGTTAGGGTGTGGGTTAAGGTAAGTGCATAGATAGTAATGTATGTAAGGTTTAGTGTAGGGTTATTAGTAGGGTTTGGTTTGTGTATGTATGTGCTTTATTTATTATGTTTGGGTATGTAGCATGTAGCATGTGGTGGTGTTGACCGATTATGACGGTTTGAGATTTCAAAATTTACGGTTTAGGGTGCTCAGCGTATTTGCGGTTCAGGCTGTGTGAGTGGGTGTTGTGGTGTTTGATGATATGGGTTTTCGATAATGTAATGTAGACCCCACTGGGATGGGTACCCCTCTGTTGGTTCTGTGTGTGAGGTGTGGCCGGCACAGCTCCACAATTTGCTGTAGGAGGTCCCTGTCCACCCTATAGTGCTCCACTATCTTCAGCTCATGTAGCCCCTGGTAGGTTACCCTGGGTCTGTACACTCTTCTCCTTCTCCTCACTGTGGGTTGGTCATCAGCATTCTCATCCTCACCACCCTCAGCCTCTTCTATATATTGATTTATGAGAGCTGCTGCAGCCCCTATTATTTTGTTGCTTTTGTTTGGTAACATTTTCCCACTTAACTACACCAGTGGTGTAGAGTTTGTAGGAAAAATCAGAGGGAAAGGTGTTTGCATAGTTTATAGTGGTGTGCTGGGCTGGGCTGGGCTACTGCCTGTATAATTGACTGATTCTGATACATTTCACCTGCCAGCTATGCTAGTTCTCCTTGATTACCTTCCTACTGCTGTTTTCCTTTCCCATTGCCTTCCTGTTTAAGCCCGAGGGCGCGCCATGCAAACACAGTGCTCAGATGTGCACAGAGCTGCTATTTCCTGATTTATTTATTTTTTCCCTTTAAAACATGGTGCGTGGCACACACAGCCATTTAGGCAATGTAAAGAGTGCTAGGCAGCCTCAGACACACCCCCCCTTGCTTAGCTCTGCTAAGCTCAGGACAAACCCAAGCCACAGGGCTCCAATAAGCTTATAGTATGCCTGACACACCCCTCTATGATGTCAGCTAACTCTTAGGCTTGCACCATGGTCTTGCTGCACCGACACGGTTGGGTGCAGGCTAGCCATGAGGGGGGATCTAGGATTCAGTATCATTCCCCTCATTTGCATAGGATTGCCTGCTAAGGCCTAGTTACAAGTCCCTCACTGAGCCTTCCCCCTTAGCAACCATTATTCACTGGCCATGTTGTCTTCTGCCTGCCATTGAGTATAATGACAAAATTGTGATTTTGGATAGAAATCTTATTTCAAGTTTTATTTTTTTATTTTTGGCCCGATCCCGTTTGATGCGCCGCTGCCCTATGCTTAAACAGCCAAAATCGGCAAAAAAAAATTAAAGTTGTTTATTAATTTTTTTGTATCTGTCATGGCTCCGCTTTGTAGTTTGCAGAAATGTACTCATTACTAACCGAGTATATTTCTGAAGACTACACTAGTCCTGCACGGCCGGCTGCCATCTTCCTGGACCGCAAATTCACCTCATTTGCATGGTTTTCACCTATAAATGGGGTAATTTGCATACAGGAGCTGTGGCCATGCAGGAATAGTGCAGGTGTGCTCGTGCACATCCCAGGAGCTTATTCCTGGATTGCATGCGGCCATATTGCCTCCTGCAGCTCCTGCACTATTCCTGCACGCCATGCAGAGCTTGCTGACTCCTGAGGATAAACTTACATTTGAGGCAAGCACACCAGTAGGACACCGTGGAACACAACGCAGATGCTGAGCAGTTTAATTTTAAAAGATGGCACCACGAGGGTAAAGGGAAAATGAAACCTCTGATCTGACATCAGGGGGAAGGGGAGTAGTTTGAGTGGCACTGAAATGACTAATCCTATGGTTAGAAAGGCTGTGAGGGAGAAGCAGGAGTTCTATGAGCCAGGAGGATGAGTAGGGCAGAAAAGAAAACAATCAGTAAGGTAAAATTCAAGAAAAAGGAGATGCACAGTTTAATTTTATGACAGCAACATGTGGAGTGATAGAATTGCTTAAGTCTGATCTGCTTCGTAAAGCTTGCAAGTAAAACTATTTAGAAAACAAAGTGTTGTTGAAAAGAGGAGACTGTTCAAAAGGTTAAAGAACAAAAGGTTCCTCTTAAGGTTAGCAAGAAGGAAATGTAGGAATAATGAAGGTATTAACAGTCAGCCAGGGACCTGCCAGTATGGTTAAAGAATGGGGGGGTCCTACGGTGGGAAGTTTCAGGTGTAACAGCGACATTAGCAAAAAATAATTTAGGTAATCTGTAAACCTACATTAGCTATTATTATTGAGCTTGACAGGTGCTTTGAGCTAGAGCATCTTGCTATGGTCTAGAGTTCAGGGGAAAATGCAGATGATGCACTTTGTCTAGCATTTACAAAGCCACAGTGCAAAGTTAAGGAACTTACTATTATTTTTTAGCTTGACTGATACTTTGAGCTGGAGCATCTTGCTGGGGTCCAGAGTTCAGGGGGAAATGCAGATGAAGCACTTTGTATAGTGTTTGCAAAGCCACAACACAAAGTTAAGGAATTTGAGGCAAGCACAGCAGTAGGACACAACGGAACACAGTGCAGCAGCTGAGCAGTTTAATTTTAAAAAATAAGAAATTAATTTGTCACTAGGGCTTTTACTGAATAAGATATGGAACAGTATTGAAGAACAGAACAAGAAAAGGACTTCAAAATGCTTAAATGATCAGTTATAGAAGCACTCACACTGAAATATTCTGATATGAAAAAATCTGCCAAATTACCCATAGATGCCATCCAGAATTGAAGTACTACAGTCATTCTACAAGAAGATAAACTAGTTGCTTGTGTGTCTACAGCTTTTATTGGCTGCCAGCCAAGGTATGTTCAGGTAGAGAAAGAACAACTTGCCATAGATTACGGTAGTGAAAACTTCCATAAATAAAATTATGAAGAAAACATGTTAATAGACATAGACCATGAACTATTACAGAGTATATTTAAGAAGCTGTTACATACTATGCCTCCCAGTCTACACAGATTATTGTTGTGATTATAGAAATATGGTTTTGTGTGATGGATAAACCATGACAAAGAGAAACATCCAGTAGACATGCAAAGTTGTTTTTGTTTTCTACATCACAAAAAAAGATTTACTTGATAAGGAATGGAAATGAAATGGAAAATTCTACAACTTCTTCCGGTTGAAAAAAGCTTAGAAGATTCAGCAGTATACTGAGTGCAATCCTGAAATGCATATGTTTTTAGAAATGGCTATGAGAGATCGCTTAGCACATAAATGTGCCTTCGGGAAGAATTGTAGCCATAATAATAATAATAAACCTCCCTGTTTCCTCTCCATAAGCCCTCCTGACAACCCAGATCTGAAAATCAATTCCTTCTAAAAGTGCAAATACCCAGTCTAGCAGCTGGTCAATCTCTCTACTCATGTACCATTGCTAAAACTTGAAATTCCCTACCCAGCTCTATCAGAACTATTTCTAATCAGATATCCTTCAAAAAGTCTTTAAACAGCATCTATTAGCCCTATGGCAATGTACATGTAGCTATGACTACAGAGCACCTTCCCTCACCTGATCTCATTAACTTTTTTCTCCCCTCTGCTTAATCGTTATGCAACTATGCCTTGCTGTCTTCATTCTACAGTATCCAAAGCAGATGATATATTGTACTTTGTATATTTTGTATATAATGTATACTGCCTTTGTTATTCTAGCTAGAAATTTATGATAAGATTGTATGTCTGTTTTTTTAAGTTATCTCTCTATGTATGTAGAAAATGTGATTGTACTTAAATTTCTTTTATATGTGTAGCTTTTCTCCCCGGTCTTCCACTGAAAATGGGCACTTGGCCCAGTGGACCATCCCAGTAAACAAACACAACTAAATCAATAAATAAAATAAATAAATACATTTTAATTCAAAGGAGATTAGTTGTATAAAAAGTATGATATTTAAAGCTAATAATTTAATACTGCCTAATTAACTTGTACAGGTGGTATATATGGATAAAGCACAGACTATGGCTCATACAACTAGAGCTTGTATAGTCGCTCAGGTACTTGATTGCTCAGATAGGGAGTATAGGCATCACTCTGGGGGAAGTAGGATGGTGTATACACTCAAAGCACATTGGTTTGACTTGATTTCCCTGGCAGAGACAAACAAAATAGTCATACACTGTTGCCTTTGGATGGGTAAGGTCAGCCCCTCAGCAGAAGTGAAGGGTGGTGCAGTGTTCATTGTACATCTCTCAAGCAGGGTGCTACTTGTTACATGGTGGAGATAAAGAAAAAAGGGGATAATGCTTTCTAGGCAGCACTGTGATGCTACATTAGGACTACTTGCTCTCTTACTCTGAAAGTGGTTGGTTTAAGTCTAGTGGAGATTGAGAGGATTTTGTTAGTCCCAGTGAATAGGTTCATAGGTGTTTCCTGGGCTAATGACTACAACGGCCTTTTTAAGCCTAGCCATGCATCCCAAACCTCTGACAAGTTTTAATACCATTGATAAATGTAAGCATGGGCCTGGGACATGAACCATTTACAGGTTACCAGTGTCCATTAGAGACATAGGTGCCCAACCAGGGATGAATTTCCATTTTCCCATCCAATTGTCCAAGCTAAATTGAATTGGGTTTGGGAGGAACTCTGGTTCACATGGATGGTGAGCCTGTTCCATAGACATGGTAGTTTCTGGGATATATACCTAGCTCTCCAGCAGGTCCTATTTTTATCACAGGCAAGGTTTAAGTCTTTAGAAAGGGTAAGTCTGGTGCTGTTTATTTTGTGGATATGCAGGAGGTCTATCAGAGTGGGTTCTGACAATGCCCTGTATGCCAGGCATAGAGCTCCCCTCCAAAGACTGTAGGAAAAAGAACACAGGGATAGGGTTTTAAGGCGGTCTGCATAGGACATTTTACTCACGCCCTGTATTCTTTTATTGAGGAACGTCTGTTTGTGTACCAGTTGTTGGATATGTCTGGTTAGGTACATACGATAGGGACATTGTACTGAATGACAGTTCTGATGAATGCTGAATACAGTGGAACAATTACTTTCTTGGATTTAGATGCCATACCTTTGTTTATAAGTTGCACAACATAGAATGATTTCCTCACCACTGTAGACACATGATGGTCAAAGGCTAGATTACTATCTATGTGTGTCCCAAACTCCCAGACTACTGGGTCATCTCTAAGGGGTGTGTTGTCAATATGATACTTACCAGGGATGGATGACTTCCCAAAGGATACTAGTACGCATTTCTTGGCATTTAGTTTTAGTCCATGGCTCTGACACCAGTTGTTTGTCTGTGTCAGCCCCTCTTAGAGAACATTTATGTTAATGTGAGATTCAATGACAGCTCCTAATTTGCAATCATCTGAAGATTTAGTCAGCCAGAGACCACTGACATTGGCCTCACTTCTGAGAAGTAAATGACAGAAAAAAGCGGTCCAAGGACTGATCCCTGAGGGACTCCACTTGTGACTAGCCTCTTTGTAGAGGTGGACTCCCCAGTTCTAACTACCTATGTCCTGTCTGTGAGCCATTTGGCTATCCATTGGGTGACATATGGGTTTGTACCAAACCTCCTGAGTTTGTCAACAATGCTCGAGTGGGGTATTGTGTCAAGTGCCTTGGCCAGGTCAAGGTAGGCCGTGTGAAAGATTTTGCCCTCATCCATTGCATTGGTGACCTTCTCAAAGAAGTCCATCAGGTTGAGTTGGCATGATCTGCCCTTGATGAAACCAAACTGCTTTGGGTCCAATGTGTGGAGGTTTACTATATCTCTATTGATCATCTCCATGATAATTCTTTCCATGGCTTTATATATAAGAGTAGTGAGACTTATGGGTATGTAGTTTCCAAGGTCTGCAGTTGGCCCACCTTTATGCAGAGAGATGACTGTTATCGTTCTCCATTCATGAGGTACGAAACCTATTTGGAGGCTACAGTTAAATAGTAATTCCAGATGCCCTGATAGGTCATGTTGCATGCTATTTAGAAAGCATCCGGGGATATTGTCTGGGCCCATTGATGCAGTGTTCTTGGTCTTGGAGAGAGCATTAAGGACCTGTCCCTAGTAAAATTAGGGGGAGTTATATTTGATGATATTTCCTGAGGGAAGGTTGAGGGGGAGAGAGGGGTAAAGTTGGAGCTGAATTTATCAGCCAGGGGGTTTGCTATATCTTCTTGCTCAGTATAGGTGGCTCCATTTACAATGAGATATGCACACAACTGTGCATTGCCTTTGAGGTTACAGACATAGCTAAAAAATGCTTTGTGGTTTTATGTAGCCTGTGAGGCCAAACTTACCTCAAATATGGCTTTGGTGGACTTTATTTGTCCTCTGAGTTGTTTGTTTAGTTTGATGAGAGTGCTTTTCTCCTCCTGGGTGCAGCACCTCCTAATTTTTGCCATGATTTTCTTCCTCCTGTTATACAGCCTATTGATTTTGTGATTCCACTAGGGTGGCTTGTTTTTTAATTTAGTTCTGTACTTCTTCTTGGTGGGTACAGCTGTCTCTATGCAGTTATTAATATGCTTGTACAGGGTTTCTGTGAACAGTACTGCATAGGCAGCAGTGTTCTCAGAGTTTATGGGGACTTGAAATTTTGCCAGGTTCTCACTTAATAGCAGCAGGTTAGCTTTAGAATAGTTCCTGAATATTCCAGTTTAGCTGGGGCTCCATGTTTTATTTTTACTTCAAAGGAGACCATTTTGTGGTCCGACCTTACCAGGGAAGGTATTACAATAAGGGGTGTGCAGCACTCTCCCATATTATTGTGGACCAGATCCAGTATGGTTGTACTCCTGGTTGGTGTATTGACTATCTGGTCCAGGGAGTTTGTTTACAAAATCCAGGAATCTTTGTGCATGTACATTTGGTGTTGAATATGATTCCCAGTTAATAGTGGGGCAATTAAAGACACCCATGAATATGGTATTGGGTTGGATGGTTAGTGTTTCTAATAAGTTTAAATATATGGAATGAGGAGCTGCAATAGGAACAAATGATGGCTAGCTGTGAGGGTACCAAAAATTGGAAAAAAAAAACATAAAATAGATCCTAATCAGTGATGGGAAGACATTTTGCCATGAATGCATGTGCCATATATTGTAATAGTGAAGTGTAAGGAAAGAACTTGCAGTATGCAAACTTGTTCAGGAATAACAGTACAGACAGATCAGAAAATTCAGAACTGTGCTGTATGTAAGGCTTATCACAATAATAATCAGCAAGAAGAGGTGATTTCTTATTTATTTTAAGACAGACTATGGAGTATAGTTGTTACACCTTTGCTTCCATCTTATGACTCTGCATGCTTGATCTGTGTTGGCTATTATTTTAAATGTTCTGAGATTATGAAGTTACCAGACACAACAAAAAAAGGTGTGATATATTACACAGGAACCTATATTTTAAGGCATAGAATTTGGTATGTGTTAATATCAGATAATGGTAACCAGTATGAAACTATGGAACATAACTGATTTTCAGAATGGTGGGGCTTTCAATATCTTACTTCTAGACTATCAGTAGTCTAATGATCATATTAAGAGAAGTGCACCAACATAATCACAGACCATAACCTTTGATTGTTTTGCTGATACACATTTAGCTATTTAGAAATACATGAATACTTTATTGCAAGATGTAGGCCTGATACATGCTAAGTCAGAGAGTACATCTGCTCCTCTATTAATGCTTGAGAATTTGGATGAAATCCAAATCTTCCTTGCTCAGAGTCATACAGTAAACAAATGGAGGTGGAAGGAATCAAACCTTGTTCCCTTTGGTTATATGAAGCAGTTCACTGACAGTTCAGACCTAGCATTCTCTGCACTAATTGCTAGACAACAGGGTCTAATGACTAAAAGTGTTAATAAAAATATTTATGCAATAATACTACTAGAATTAGTGAGGAAGATGCTTAGTTTCTTTAAATGAAGGGGGTAAGCTATGGATACAATCAGATGTGGATGTAAGCAACCAGAAAGTGCGATCATAAAGCAACATGAGCAGCCAAAGTCATTTGCTGTTCTTATTGTGGATTTCAGGTGGGGATTCACAAATGGAACTCTTTTGTGAAAAAATGAATACGTCTCATAGTGACTGTGTTGAACATTGAGACCTGTTTATGATCCCTGCTTGCCTAAACTATTCCAATGGGGTTCCAGAGAGATATCCACCAGGTATCCTAGAATATATTTTCACAAGGAAATGAGAAGATCCGAGTTCAGTAAGGTCCAAAATACTTAGAGAGACTCTTTGTATACAGGTTACCAGATATAATTCCTAGAACAGCTGCATCAGAAGTGCAGATCAAAGAATCCCTAAGTATTATTTTGTAAGAGTGCTCAAAAAGCCAGCTAGCTCTTTTGTTAACTGGGAAGCCTATCAAACACAGGAGCACTATCTGTTTAAGTGACTTGCTGAGAGTCACACAGTGCATAAATGCAGGGGGACAGACTCAAACCCTGTAACCTTTGGTTAAAGGAAACAGCTAACAGTTCAGAGCCATAATGCTGTGCACTAACTGCCAAGTAGCAGGTACTGGTGGCAGAAAATATTAATAAAAATATCTGAACAAGTGTGTATCACTGTTGCTGTTTTACATCTAAATTGATTCAGAGATGTCTTTGCGTAAAGGACGTCCTGGAAAAGAGAAGGATATTTAGATATAAAAATATGTATCTAATGGTGTTGCTTTATATAATGCAAAACAGTCTATCAAAAAGATGAGGAAATATTCAGCTTCTGAAAAATAGAAGTTGTAGTATGAGTGCAAATATCTAAAATATTTGGTCCCCTTAGCTTGATTTAAGACTTGACCCAGTTGTTCATGACTTGGGAACTTACGTGGACCATGACCTAAGTTTGAACCAACACGAGTCCATTGTCATAAGAAAGTCCTTCTATATTGCGCAAAGGAATTGTGTTTAGATCTAGGCATGTCATCATCCCCCTTTACTCAGCCCACATTAGATCAGTCATTGACCATAATGCCAGTCATAATGCCTGTTTGTCTAGACATGTACCTTACTAAAAGGATACAAGGCATAAATAATGTTTCCTATATGGACCGACTCAAAGCTCTGTCACTATATTCTGTATTCTACAGACTGCTAAGAGGCAACCTGTGTCTAGTATACAAAACATCTTCTGACTCTGACCCAATAGTGATGGATTTACTGCACATCAGCAAGTCAAATGGCTTCAGAAATACTTGGTCTAGGGATCTAAACCTCTTTTGCAACATCAAAAAAAATGATTTGGAGGGACAGGTACATCTCACAGAGGATACCACTGCTCTGGAACAGACTCACTATCTATGCAAAACAAAGTTCATCCCTGTCCTTATTCAAGCCCAACTTGCATCTGTGGATTGGAAACAGAAAATTTACCCCAGGACTGACTCCTAGGCAGAGACAGCTCTGAAATGCTTTATTTTATGCATGGGTCCTGTCAAATTATCTATGGTATGATTCCAGTTATTCTCATTAAAGGTAATATACAATTATCAGCCATAGGATGGGTAAGGTCAATCTAACACCAAATGGAATAGGTTAATCTGAGCACCAAAAGAGGAAATAGCTAGGCTTAAATTGCCTGCAAGGGCAGCTAACCTAGTACTTACCTATGAACCTATGTATATATCGTGGTATGGCTTTCTGTATGCTGTGTAACAGTCTGAGAATAAAAGTTGTTGAAGATAGCAGCATATGCCATGTATTTTTCCATAGTTATGAATATCAAATATGGGAATATGGCGCACAAATAAACATATTTATCTTTTTGACAGTTATGTAACAGCTTATGAGAGAAAAGTATTTGGATGACTAACTCTGCTAATTCAAGCATTAATGTATGAGCATCGTTTTGATGTCAAGATTTTTGGGGTACCAAAGGTCAGCATAGTGAAGTCCAAACTAATAATTTAAGGTTAAGTGTGTTTGTTTAACTGTTTGACATTTTACAGAACAGTCCTGGAGAATTTGTCATGGTGATGTCTTAGATATTTAATAAAAGATGGATCCCTACTGTCAGGGAAATAATCTTAAGCCTTTGTGAGAGGAATAAATTAAGGAAGAACCATTCTGATATCTGTAACTTGATCTTACAAATTGGGAGAGCTGAAATTATTTACTTACTCTGTGGCAAACATGCATAATATCTCATTTTGACAGTGTTAAAACTAAATGATTTACAACCAGTGCTTCAGTGTGTATATTTGCTTACTTAGTTTTTGCAGCTGATTGATTAATGCAGTTAGATTGCAATGGTCAGGAGTTCAAGGGTCATGCTAGAAAGAGGAGGATAAAATATGGAGCAGTTTTAAATCACATTTAGAAATGTGCATCATTTATTCATCTGCATATTCTGAAGACAATCTCATTTGTCTCAATGGCTGCTTTTGAGTTAGAGAATAATTCTTTCAAAAAGCTTAAGTAGAAGTGATAGTAGAAGACCATGTTTATTTGTTTAATAGATCAGCAAATAATACATGCTCAGTATTATAAAACACATTGGCTGACTTTAGAAAAAAAGCAGTTTAAACCTTTTCCTCCACGATTTCAAAGAAAATTAATAAATCTAAGATTACTATGCATTCATTTATAGCAATAAATCCTGTATAATTTTTTGTGATGAAGTATTACCAAATGGTTAGCAAAACAATTTAATTTAGTGCTCAGAAGGGAGTCAAGCACTTTATAACAGGCCGCCAATATTGTTAATGATCTGAAAAGTTTTATTTTATTTAGGCAAGGAAGAGATTAAAGGATGGTTTCTGGCAGAAATGGAAAAAAGTACTTTTTTTGCCATGACAAAATGCATGTTATCTTGTAATTCACAGTTTATATGATGCTTTATATTTAGAGGTATTCTGCTATACTGAAGTCAGCAGCAATGAACAGAGAAGTGGGACAAGGTAAATAATGTCTGTCATAGGGGTGACCTACAGTGTGAGAAAGAAAGCTGTGGGCAATAATTATCACAAGTATTTAAAGTTTGTCAGGGAATGAGAAATTCATTATGATATTTAGAAGCCTCCCATACACAAACGTGACTTATGCTGATCCTGCATAATTTTAAATAATATTTGTTTGCTTGGTCATAAAATGCTTAAATGCAATACAGAATTGTTTGTCAGAGCTATGAGCCAACTCATATCTGCAACATGGATCTGAATATACATGAGCTGTCTGCTCCACAGGTCGACATGGGTGTTCAGAAGGGGCTTTAGTTTCTACCCACTCCTGAAGACATGCAGGTAGGGAAACTGCTGTATTCAAACTATACCTTAGTGTGTGCATCCATGTCTCTGCGTGTTCAGTAATGAACTGGCATTTCTTCCAGTACTGCTTTCTTCCTTACATATGCCCTTGATAGTTAGGTTCTTGCTCAATTTATGAACTGGGTTTGTAGATGGATAATAATCTACCATTATTAAACGGATCAGATTACTTTGGCCAGACAGGTTGCACATACAGACGTGTGCGTGCGCGCACACACACACATACACACACACACACACACACACACACACACACACACACACACACACACACACACACACACACACACACACACACACACACACACACACACACACACAAACACAGCATAGCTGAAAAATTACAAATCATTTGTAACAGTACGATAAACTATATCCAAACTGCCACCGCAATCATCCTAATCTACTCGCCTCTTAATGGGACTCAGTCAAGTAACCATACAAACCAACTGAGAACAGTAACAACCAGCCTAGACATAATTGTCTTCTTCTTCTTTCAGCTTTTCCCAGTTAGGGGTCGCCACAGTGGATCACCTGTCTGCTCATGATTGGCAGTGAAGTTTTATGATGTCGAGTTGCCAGCCCAGTGCCCAACCTTCCACATAAGGCACATACATGCACACACTCACACCTAGGGCCAATTTAGAGTGCCCAATCCACCTACAGCATGTCTTTGGGATGTGGAAGGAAACCGGAGCACCTGGAGGAAACCCACGTGACCACAGGGAGGACATACAGACTCCGCACAGAAGGCATCCCAGCCAAGGATCAAACCAGAGAACCTCTTGCTGTGAGGCGCTTAGACATAATTGTCTACAGAAGCAAAATACTAAAGCTTTATAATAACCAAAGGTGCAATCAAAGCATTATTTAAATAATATAGTTCTTAAAAAATAATAACCAAGTAAAACACAACAATTTTACATCGAGCCCATTCTCGCTGCTATACACACATACAAAGTGTGTTCTGCTTTTACACACATACATATACACACACACGGTCTCTCCTGCTTTCATACACACACTCACTCACACAAGATCACTCTTGCTTTCTCTCTCATTCTCTCAATCTCTTTCTCTCTTTCTCTCTTTTTTTTTTGTTTTACATTTTATGCTTGCTAAACAGTCACTACCTCCTTAAAGGAGAACTTATGCTCTGTGATCAGGAGTTCCATAAGGGATTCCTTTATTTCCAGACACTGTCTCGAATCAAGTCAGAATTTCCACCTTCTTCCTAAGAACAGGCTGATCACTGTTCTGATCCATTCCCAAATCACCACATGGTTTGCCAAAACAGTTTTCTTTTTTTCACTTTTTTAATACCCTCAGACCTCATCCTACCGGTATGTCCTTCAGTGCCCATATCCATACCTGGTCTACCAGCCATCCTCTCACCCCCATATTACTCTGGCATTGCTGGTGTTTGTCATGGATCCTGAGGACATCCAGAGGGCTGGGTTGTATGTGCTTCTGCCTGCGAAACATTCTTTATATGCCCTACCAACTCACTTGCTTCTGCCTGCGAAACATTCTTTTATATGCCCTACTAACTCACTTTCCCTGCTCCCATGCTTGTCAACTATGTGTGAGGGCAACTCCCCTCTTTGGACAATGCCTCTCCTTAGAGAGCATCATTGACAAGTGCCCTTTCACCCATGACAGGTATGCCCATCCTTCTCTGCCACTCCATCGGCTGTCCAAGCCACTAATCGAACCCAGGTCACCTGGCTGTAGTCAGGGTTGGATACATGTCCATCCATTGAAAAAACAAAGGTTTGAATGGCATATATCATTGAGCATGGATTCATCCAGCCATCGCATTATGGTGAACATAAGGAAATTTGCCCTTTTCTTACTACATTGCAATCTGGGAGTTGGTATACATAATTGGTGGGGGGTGTGGGGGGCACAGCTCCCCACATGAGGAGGTTTTGATGAATGTCATTTATGATGTAATGCTGTTCAATGCTTTTATCATTCGATGAATAACCATAGACCCATCAGGGCTGTACCCTCTATGTCACCAAAGCAGCATGGTTTGCTAGAACCTCTTAGATTCATCTGAAAATCCTTCTCTGTGGTTTTTAGCAAACACTTCCCATACCAAGGCTTTCATAACAGCAGCTGTTACAGCTGCTTTATTTATAGCCTTTCTGTACCGTTCAGTCAATTACAGAGACACCCCTCCACTGCATGGAATGCCTCTTTCTTTAATGGGACAATATTTCCTTCATGCTGCTGTCCACCAGAGGATCTTAGGTTTACCAGTAAGTAGAACCATAGGCAAAAAGCAGACTGGAGTCCAGATGCATAAACAAGTAGAAATGCTTAGCATAAAAATTAATAAAAGCACAGAACATACAAAAACTACTAATCATAGTTAAAAATCAACAATAATACAACAAATAGTCTTAATTAATTAACTAATACAGCATCCTGAGTCTAGTGCAGTGGTATAGAGGGACAAAGCCCTAACTACAACCTAGGCAGCCCAGGTTTGATTAGCAGGAGGAATGTATGCTTACCCTGGGGGGCATTCATCTTGGTGCTCCCCGAGGGGAGGTGTGGCCTTGAAGAGGGAATTAGCCCTCTGAAGTTCCTGGGATGGGCATTAGGGAGTGGGGCAGGACAGCAGGATAGATTACAACACGAAAATAAAAATTCCCTCCCACTCTCTAAAGCAGATGTTGGTGAGACCTTCAGATAAAAAAAAAAATGGTGTAAACCATGGAAGGAAAGGAGGGTTGGTAGACTAGGCAAAGGATGGGAACACTGAAGTAGAGACAGGAAAGTATGAAATGGGGGGGGGGTGCAGGGAATAACACAGTATCCTATCAGCTGCATATTTAAAATGATGAGAAGAAAATAGTGCAAATCATTTTAAAACCATAAAAAATAATACATCTCATGAAGTCATAAATATCTGAATATACTGAATCTTCACACATTAAAAATAAGGCTGCAATTTTTCTATTTTTTTCTTTAATAACTATGACATATGATCATTCAGACCAACTTCCCATATGGTTTAATCTGATCTGTTTCTATTATCCCTGCCTCACTCATTTCTGTCTAATATTTGTAAAACAAAAAACTTAAAGCTACCATATAATCTGTATTCTGCATATGCCTAAATAAAGCACTTATTAAATTATATTTGTATTTAAATGGTCTCTAATACAGACTTGTAAAGGGTGTTATACTTTACCAATATAAAAACAAGAGCAGCTGCAAATAGGTGCATGTTAATTACATTATGTTACTTCAGTTTTATGCCTGCTGAAATTTATTGTTCACCCATTGTTTGCTACTCTTGCTGCTGTTGTCCCACATGTTGTCCACAAAGAAGCCAGTTACTTGTGGAGTCGCACATGCATCAGTCCTGGGGCCTCTTCTTTTTTGGGGCTTCTTCTTTTTGACATCTGCTTCTCTAAAGCCAAGGCAAATGTCAAGATGACTGCATACTAGGCATGGAAATTGAATACCCTAAATGCACAGACACCCTGCCAGCTGGCTCGACACAGCCAAAGAACCATTGAAAAAGCCATGGACTAAAACTTGGTGTGGAAAAAAAATGCATTATAATACTATTTGGAATGATGGCCACCCCTGGAAATTACCACATTGACAATATACCCCTAAAAGTAGACCTAGTGGTCAGGGATCTGGGAACACATGTTAAAAGTAACTTGACTTTTGTCTACCACATGTCTGCTGTCATCAGAAATCATTCTAGATTACACAATTTATAAGAAAAAGCATGGTATTCAGGTCCAAGCAGGTCAATGTTCCACTGCACTTGGCTCTAATTGGAACAGTTATTGAGTACAATACTCCTTTTGGCACATACCTGATTAGGCACTTTAAACAACTTGAGAAACCACAGAGGTTCCTCACAAAAAGAATAGAGGAAGTAAATAACAAGTCCTATATAAACCATAAAAAAACCCTATCCCTGTATTCTGTCTCATACAGACTGGTGCATGATGATCTGGTCAATGCCTAGCCTACAAGGTATCCACTGATCCCACACTGATGGATTTCTTTACACATCTGCAAAACAAATAGCATTATAAATACCCATTTTAAGTACCTAAAGCTCATCTGCAACTTACACATGACATGTTTGAGAGATAGGTACGTGTCTCAAAGACTGGCCCTTTTCTAGAACAGGCTTCCCCTATATGTGAAGCAAAGCATATACCTAACCCTACTCAAATGTAACTTGGACAAATGGATGGGAAATCACCAACTTACCCCTGGGTTGGCATCTATGTCCCTAATGGACTGGGGCAGCCTGTGGATCCTTGATTTGTGCAAGCCTGTATTGTAACCATAAAATTCACTGGGGTATTGACACATGCCAGCAATATTTTGAAAAATTGGGGTAAGCCTGGCTAGACTTAAAATGGTTCTTGGGCCAAAAGCCTAGTAACCACCTATGTTTATCTGACCATTCACCCATCCCATCCCTGCATCCTCAGCAAATTATCCTTTTCTTTTCTTTTGATGTTTCAGTTTTCGTTGTACTAGTTCTAGAAGTTTGGAAAATCACATACTACCTAAACAATCACAGGAAGACCCTACTAAGGCATTTGTAAGCTGAGTGAGACATATACAGTCATATCTACTGCTTTCTGTCAATGTAATTTTGCATTATAGTATCAGCATCTTCCACATTTCCTCTTACACCTGAGGAATTACCCTCATTGTTTCATAGTTTCATAGTTTGGTACTAGGCTATCTGCCCCGGGGCATTTATAAGCCTAGCCATAGTGATGTGGCTTTCGCCACCCCATGTAATGGTACAAAAGTGTACAGAATAGATTTAGAATACTGTGCCTCTGTCTAGTAGTGACACAGTGAAGACCCCCCTTACATAATAGAATTAGTTTACTAAGCCTCTGTCTAGTAGTGACACAGAGATGACCCCTGGGGAAAACCTACGATCTCCCATCCCCTCGTCAAGATTTCTCTTGAAGAGAGTCAGTGAGGGGCTCTGCCTAACATAAACTGGGATTCTGTTCCAGAGTATGGGAAGCCTCTGAGTTATGAATCTGTCCCTCCAGCATGTCCTGTTCATATTTGTGCTGAGGTTCAAATCTTTAGCTCTCGTGGTTCTGATGGATTTGGATTTTTTGAGGTGGAGCATGTCCATCAATTCCTGATTGGACATGGCCTTGTACGTCAGGCACAGATCACCTCTGAGCAGGCGGTATGCTACTGAATAGAGCTGGAGTTTCTTTAGTCTGACAGCATATGACATATGTTGGAGACCCTTGATCCTCGTGGTGAGGTTAGTGACACAGAGATGACCCCTGGGGAAAACCTACGATCTCCCATCCCCTCATCAAGATTTCTCTTGAAGAGAGTCAGTGAGGGGCTCTGCCTAACATAAACTGGGATTCTGTTCCAGAGTATGGGAAGCCTCTGAGTTATGAATCTGTCCCTCCAGCATGTCCTGTACATATTTGTGCTGAGGTTCAAATCTTTAGCTCTCGTGGTTCTGATGGATTTGGATTTTTTGAGGTGGAGCATGTCCATCAATTCCTGATTGGACATGGCCTTGTACGTCAGGCACAGATCACCTCTGAGCAGGCGGTATGCTACTGAATAGAGCTGGAGTTTCTTTAGTCTGACAGCATATGACATATGTTGGAGACCCTTGATCCTCGTGGTGAGGTACTTTTGAGGTCTCTCTAGCTGTTGCAAGTGCCGGGTGAGGTACATACCAAATGGGGCATTGTACTCAATCATGGGCCTGATAAGGGAGGAGTACAGGGGCACAATGACCTCCTTTGATCTGGATGTGAATCCCTTCATGATAAGGTGGGCAAGGTAGAAAGTCTTTCTAACCACTTTGGCAATGTGGGTGTCAAATGAGAGGTCACTATTGACTTGGGTCCCCAGGTCTCTGATTACTTTTTCTGTACTCAGTGGGTTACCGCCTATGTGATAGTTTGTGGGCACTTTGTTTTTCCCAAAGGGGATGACTATACATTTTTTGGCATTTAGTTTAAGGCCATGATTCCGGCACCAGTTGTCCGTTTCAGTGAGGCCTTTCTGTAGGATGTATGTGTCAGCTGGTGTATCAACTATGGCGCCTAGTTTGCAGTCATCTGCGAACTTTGTCAGCCACAACCCACCCATGTTTGCTTTCACATCTGAGAAATAAATGCCGAACAAGAGGGGTCCCAGGACAGAGCCCTGTGGGACACCACTTGTCACTGGCTTTGAGTCTGACATGGCTCCAGCGATTCTGACTTTATGGGTTCTATCCTTTAGCCAGTTTGCCACCCATCTTGTGACATATGGATTTACATTTAAGCTGTTGAGCTTGTCTATGATGCCGGAGTGGGGTATTGTGTCGAAAGCATTATCCAAGTCCAGGTAGGCTGTATGGACTGCTTTGCCCTCATCAATGGCTCTAGTGACTGTTTCGAAAAAGTTTAACTTACTTATACCATTCCTTGGTACTTTAGGAGGGAGAACTTTAGAATCGTTATTGCCCATACACTCTTTGAGAATCTGAACCACATCTATAAAAATACATATCAACAGCAACATCGCCTTTGCCAATAAAAATGTCCACTTCCTTTTTCCAGCTAATGTATGTATGGGTATGAGTGTGTGTGTGTGTGTGTGTGTGTGTGTGTGTGTGTGTGTGTGTGTGTGTGTGTGTGTGTGTGTGTGTATTTATATAGACACACACATGCGCACGCGCCCACACACACACACACACACACATATATATATATATATATATATATATATATATATATATATATAGATATATATATATATATGTCCCTATCAGAAGTTGAAGTTTTCAGAAACTCGAAATTCATATTGTCAAGACGATATGATCAAGTTACCAAAAACTCAAAAGCTTTTGAATGGAGATCACAGTACATTGCAGATTGGGGAATTTCCACTTTTCTCCACTGTATTGCTATCTTGGAGTGGGTTTATATAATATGCAAGAGGTGTGGGGGTGCACCCCTGCAAAAAAGTAGAAAAAAGGTAGATTTTTGTTGTTTTTTGAAGTTTGAGGTTTCAGAAACTCGATCATATCGTCTTGACAATACGAATTTTGAGTTTCTGAAAACTCCAGCTTCTGACATAGACCCATATCTCAGCTCATGTGAATTTCTTGAATTTCAGTTGTTTCAATTGATTATCACTCTCCCTAATGGTTTAGTAAATGTATCTCTAAAGTAACAGTAACCTCAGTGATGCTCAAACCTTATCAGTTTCATTACCCAAAATTCCTTCCTTTAATTTATTCATTTTTGACTGGATTGTTTCAAAATCAATTTTATGTAAGCTAAACTAGTACACAAAATCAGTTTCACTATCTGCTATTCTTTCAAAAAGGATAGACTGTTAGTACCACAAGTGGAATGCTTTGAGAAGCTTACGTTCCCATGATACCTGTGTTGCATTTAAGTAAGAAAGAAAATAAAAACATCACCATTTTAATTTTCTCAATTTTACATTGTTGTATTTTAAAAACACAAAGTCTGATTTCAATGTGTCATTACTTTTGGTAACCTTAGCTTCTGCTCAAAGCATATCCTATATGGGATACCATAGATTTACTAGATAAATAATTAAGGAGATACTTTTGCAGATGATATATTTATTGGTGTGAACACTTATTCAGCCTATGGTAATGTAGAGCAAGAACAAGGTTTAAAGGCTCTAAACTATTACAATTTACATTTTTCATTGGCTCTTTGTAATTTAGTGATGCCTTTAGCTGAATTCACTTTGAATGTCAGCATTTCCTGTCTGGAGGAAACTAGCACAGCTGGTAAAGGCTATGAGTAGTTAACGAGCTACCTCCTGTAGTCCATTATTGGATTCCCTCAACCTCCATTTGTCTGCTGTGTGATTCCAAACAAGTCATTTAAGATAATGCTCTGTGGCAACTTGAAAATTAGGCCAGGCTCCTGAAGGGTCTCCCTGGACTGTATGCTGGGTAACTACCTACAGACCTATCATCTAGAGAAAAATGGAACCGGGTTCTTCACATCCATATATTTATACTTTAAAAAGAGACAATTTGGCATAAAGATGATGTCACAGGCTCCATGGAATACTGGCGATGTTTTAATGATGGTAACTTAAGCTAATGCAGTGATACATACATTTGATAAGGTGTATAGTCTTTTAAAATACATGCATAGATTAGTGCTGATAAAAATCAAGTTTTAGATGTGCTTCTTTATGT